>NW_007728248.1:63226-73144 GCF_000696425.1 Galeopterus variegatus | reverse complement strand
GTGCTTCTGAAGAATTCACAGAAATCAATCATGTTTGGAATGTAGAGAACTAGGAGACTTGTGTGAGAATAAGACTGGAGGGGTAAAAGGGCTAGATCATGTAGGGTCTTGCAGATTTTGTTAAGAATTTTGTCTTTATCCTAAAAACAATGGGAAGCCATTGAAGAGTGTTAAGCAAGGGCCTGTCATCAGGTTTGTATTTCTGAACAATCACTCTGGTGATCTGGTAGAGAATGGCCTGGGGGGTGGCAAGAACGGAAGGAGATCATTGATGAAGTTGCTTTTTTTTTACCTGGGCACAAAGGAGTGGTGACTAGACTAGAAAGGGGGCAGTGGGGATGAAGGGGAAAGTGACTAAATTTGAGAGTGAGGCAGGAGGTAGAATTGAGAGCCTTTAGTGACAGATTGAGTGTGGAGAGTCAGGTATTAAGGATGACTCCCAGTCTCAGCAAAATGGTAGATGATACGGGCCGGCCCCATGGTGCACTCGGGAGAGTGCAGCGCTGGGAGCGCAGCGATGCTCCCGCCGCGGGTTCGGATCCTATATAGGAATGGCCGGTGCGCTCACTGGCTGAGTGCGGTGCGGACGACACCAAGCCAATGGTTGCGATTCCCTTAACCGGTCACGAAAAAGACAAAAAAAAAAAAATGGTAGATGATAGTGCCATTTACCTATATGGTTAAAAAGGAAATGGAGCAAATGGAGAATGGAAAGGGAAGATGATGAGTTACTATTAATTGTGTTGAATGTGAGATCCTGGGAAACATCCAGGTGAAGATGTTTCCAGTAGACTGGATAAGCTAGTCTGGACTTGAGAAGGGAAGTCTGAAACACAGGTGTACGTGGGCGAGCCATTTGCATATAAATGTAATTGAAGCTTTTGGAACAGATGAGATTCTTTAGGAAGAAGAGGGCCTAGGCCAGAGCCCTGAGGAACATCCACATTGAACGGCCAAGTAAAGCAAGGAGTAGCTGGAAAAGGCATAGCCAGAGTGGGGAGGAAAAAATCAAGAGAGTATAGTATCTCAGAAGGCAGGAAACAGATTTCAAGAAGGAAGGGGCAATTAACAATACCAAACGCTGCTGAGAGGTCAGGTAAGATAAGGACGGCTTCACAATTGTCATTGGTGACCTTAACATGAGCAATGGAAGTAGAGGGGCAGGATCAGAATGAGTACAAGGTGAGCTGTGCAGGGAGAGGCAAAAGGTAAGGAGGAGGGGCGAGAGAGTTGATGGGCACATACAGGTTGATAGGATTTTTGCCATATTAATCTTTGTATTCTTAGCAACTGCAACAGTACCTGGCAGCAAGAGTTCAGTAAATGTTTGTTAGGTAAGATGGGAGAATGAGATCAGGAATATAGGTTCATGATGGCCCTTGCAGGGAAGGAGAGAAATGGTCTTCTGAGACAGGGAGGAGATAAAAAATATGTATGATCATCATGACTATCTTTTCCTGCCTGCTTACCATGTGCTAGGCACGGTTTTAATAACTTTATAGGTGTTACCCCATTTCGTTTTTGTGAAACCCCTTTGAGGTAGTTACTGTTTCAACTCTAATTTACCGATGAGGAAACTGAGGTTTATTGAAGTAAAGCCACTTGCTTAGTGCAGGAATTGGCAAACTTTTTGTGTAAAGGAGCAGATAGTAAATATTTTAGTCTTTGTAGACCACAGGGTCTCTGTCACAACTACTCAACTCTGCTGTTATAGTGCAAAAGCAGTCATAGACAATACATAAAAGAATGAGTGTGTCTGTGTCCAATAAAACTTTATTTACAAAAACAGGCATCTGGCCAGATTTAGCCCATGGGCTATAGTGTGCCAGTCCCTGGGTTGAAGGATGGCATCACATGGCTAATTAGCGGTAGAGCTAGAATTTGAACCCTTTTGTGGGGAGCCTGTACGTCTATATGATTGGCCACTACTACATTGTATTGTCTCTGTCACATCCTTTTCTTCAGTTAAAGCCACTTTAGAAAACAGACATGATATTTACCTATACTAGGATATTTACCTATACTCGTATAAAACTTTTTAGTGGACTTGGTATCTGTAACTTTGGGTGATGAATACCAAATGCTGGAATGTCCTCTGATTTCTAGTGCTGGGCCTTTTATGGAATGAAAGCTGTTACAGAACAACATAGTTACTGACGTTATTAACAGAATGCCAGAAACAAAAGAAGAAGGAGAATTTTCAGTGGTCTAAACAGCCAGTAAGATGAGCCTCTCACCCACTTGGCCAGGACTTACAGCCACTAATGCAGTCAAATAGAAAGGATGGGGGCTGGCCAGATAGATCACTTGGTTAGAGTGTGGTGTTGGTAACACCAAAGTCAAGAGTTTGGATCCCCATACCAGCCAGCTGCCAAAATAATAATAATAATAATAATAATGATAGAAAAGAACAGGGCTTTCACTGCCTTTATTAGTAAGAAAACTCCCATATCGAGGGAATCAGTAACAGTCCTCACTGGGAGCCAGTAAATCCTTTGGTGTTTATCTGTGAGTAGGTTTCTACTGCAGATTGACTGTTGGTTGTGTTTCATATCTCTTCTCCCTTCATTTGCCCATAGGGAAAGTGAGAGGAGAACTATTTGTCCTCTTTAGTGGCTTTTAATGAAAGCTGGTTAAGATGAATTATTAGAAGGTACTTTGGAAAATATGATTATATAATCTGTTTTGTGTTCCTTTAATCTCTATAGTATATTTCTCCAGAAGTACTAAAGAAGACACTATGCAAATAACTTTCTAAAACTATTCTATTAGTTTCTATTATATTTCAAGAAGTTATTTCTCAATCAAGATATTGAGATATATTGTTGTTACAAATTGTTCATAAGGTAGAGAATAAGTATCTTGACAAAGTAGTCTATATGGAAAAATGAAGATAAACTCAGAATACATAAAACTGTCTAATTCAAAGATTCTAACAATTCGGGCCAGCCCGGTGGCGCACTGCTACAGTGCGCCGCTTGGGAAGCGCGGCAGCGCTCCCGCCGAGGGTTCGGATCCCACATACAGACCGGCCTGAGCAAGGTGCGGGTGCAACACCGAGGGTTGCGATCCCGTTGCCGGTCCCGGTCCGGTACAGGCGCGACACTGAGGGTTGCGATCCGTTGCCGGACACGAAAAAAGACAAAAAGGAAAGAAAAAAAAAAAAAACAAAGATTCTAACAATTCTCAGCCAAACTGAAGGGCTGCCAAATTTAGACAAAATCAAGCCTGGGACAGGGTGCATCATTCTCTAGACACAGTAGTACTAATGGCCCCAAACTTTCAACTCTGTTAATTGAGAGGTTGGCATTTCTGCTGGCTGGCCTGGCCCATTTTCTGCATAGGGTCTGAGTGTCTTGGTGTATAATACAAAGTTCAGGTGCTGCAGGGAGCAAGGGAAACTTGACCAGACTGTCTTATAATCTAAACTTCACTGCTTCAAACCAGAATATGCCCTTTAAGATTACCAAGGCTACTCTTTGTGGGGAAGAGTATTTGATCCACTTGAGTTTTGGATTGGCTGGCTAGCAGGATAATTTTTATAGCCAACTACAAGGGCCAACAGCATTGCTAGGAGTATAACAGTACTGTGGTTGGTATATTACTCAAGTTTTACGGATTTGGGGATTCATTTTTTTTAGAGCTAAGCATATCTAAATGCTTTTAAGGTTTTATTTTAGGGTTAAAGATATCTAAATATGGAAATGGTCTAGTCAAAATGAAAAATAATAGTAGCTACTGTTTATTGAATACTTAGTATGCATTAATAACTATGCCTAGAGTTTTACATGAATTCTCTCATTTAATTCTCATACCAATCTGAGACAATAGAAACTATTATGGCTATTTTCTTGAGGATGAAAAAAATGAGACTAGAGAGGTTGAGTAACCTGCCAAGGTGACATCTCTAAGTGGATGGTGGAGCTAGAATTCAAGCTCAGTATTCTACCTCCAAAGCCCATGGGCTTGATACCTAGAGTGTGTAGCCTTCCTAATAATACCTGCTCTGTGGTTTCAGACCACACTGAGAAGAATGTGGTTTTCGACCTTTGTGGCCCAGTGGGCAGACTTTACTGTACTTGATTCCTAACTCTGGATGTGCCCGGGGCATCTGATTTTCTGAGGGGACCTATTTCAATCCAAACAAGGAAACATCTTCCAGCAGTCACCCAGTGCTGGAAGCAAGGGGTGCATTACAGTGTGTGTCTTCTGTGCCCGCAGTTACGGCTAGATGAGGCTCAAGAAGCCGAATGCCAGGCCTTGAGGCTACAGCTCCAGCAGGAAATGGAGCTGCTCAATGCCTACCAGAGCAAAATCAAGATGCAAACAGAGGCACAACATGAACGTGAGCTCCAGAAGCTAGAGCAGAGGGTGTCTCTGCGCAGAGCACATCTTGAGCAGAAGGTATGAGAGTTACGGTGGGTCCCGTACAGCTGGGTAGAGGAGGGATGCGACCTAAGCAACTGCCATTTATGGAGCCCTCCCTGGTTACACTCTTCACTTCTTATCTGCTTTATACTCCCAGTACCCCTGAGAGGTAGGCATTGTCTGCATTCTACCTGCTAGGAAAATAAGGCTCAAAATGGTTAAGTTACTTTATAAGTCTGTCTGATCCCACAGCCTAAGCCTTTCTGCTACTCAGCTAGGAAACCCTTAACCTTCACAGCCAGAGGAGTAACATAGGTTACTGGGTACTTGATATGACACATGGAAGGTACAGTGAGCTGATAGCACGGCTGCTAAATGGCATGAAGAAGCCAAATGCACATTTGGCTTTTTGGCTATTTTTAAACCAAGAGAAATCACCACTAGGGCTCTTTAAAAAAATTAAAATGAAGATAAGCTGATATTGCCATGCATAATAAATGTTATCCCAATTGAAATATTCATTACTTTAGATATCGTGAGAAATATGATGTAGAATAGATTTCAAAAAGCATCTCAAAGCTGTTGAGCATTTATTTGCTTAACCAGTTATTTGCACTTTCTTCCTGTCGTTTCCTGAGACCAGTGTTAACAGACTATTTTCCCAGCTCCTGTTCTAGAACTAAATTACCCGTGACCCAGGAGGCATTCAACTCTCTATGGGAAAGCAGCACAATGTAATTGTGCTCGAGTGTCTTTTAGCTTCTCCTGAGCCGTCTCCTGCTGAGACAGGACAGTGACCTAGATCAGCCCAGCTGCTTGGCTTGCTAGAATGGTATTGCTAGCTCCAGGTGGGCCCCAAACATTTTTATTCTCATGAGCAAGTTTTAAATATAATGGATTAGAGACGTTTATCAAAGGACTGTCCCAGCTGTCTTGGGTCTAGTTTACCCAGTTCCTGTGTGTTTGTGTACGTGTGTGGAATGTGTGCTTGCGGGTGCCTGTTGGGAGATCCTTTCCATTAAGAACTGCTCATTGTGCTTATTTCAGATTGAAGAGGAGCTGGCTGCCCTTCAGAAGGAACGCAGCGAGAGAATCAAGTACTTATTGGAAAGGCAAGAGCGAGAGATTGAAACTTTTGACATGGAGAGCCTCAGAATGGGATTTGGGAATTTGGTTACATTAGATTTTCCTAAGGAGGACTATAGATGAGATTAAATTTTTTGCCATTTACAAAAAAAAGAAAACAGAAAAAAATTCAGACCCTGCAAAACCACATTCCCCATTTTAACGGGCGTTGCTCTCACTCTCTCTCTCTCTTACTCTTACTGACATCGTGTCGGACTAGTGCCTGTTTATTCTTACTCCATCAGGGGCCCCCTTCCTCCCCCCGTGTCAACTTTCAGTGCTGGCCAAAACCTGGCCATCTTCTATTCATAGTACACGTCACAGTATTGATGTGATTCAAAATGTTTCAGTGAAAACTTTGGAGACAGTTTTAACAAAACCAGTAAACCAACAAAAAAAAGTGGATGTATATTGCTTTAAGCAATCACTCATTACCACCAATCTGTGAAAGTAAAGCAAAAAAATAATAATAAATGCCAAGGGGGAGAGAGACACAATATCCGCAGCCTTACACCTTAACTAGCTGCTGCATTATTTTATTTTATTTTATTTTTTTGGTATTTATTCATCAGGAATAAAAAAAAAACAAAGTTTTATTAAAGATTGAAAATTTGATACATTTTACAGAAACTAATTGTGATGTACATATCAGTGGTGACATATTATTACTTTTTTGGGGATGGGGGGGTGGGTGGGGTGAAGAGATCTTGTGATTTTTAAGAACCTGCTGGCAAGAGTTTAACTTGTCTTCAGCATATTCTGATTGTATCATAATCATTTTCTGCTGTTGCAGAGGATGTGAATACACTTAAGGAGCTCACAGAATCCCAGTAGCACAAATTGGGCTTTGGCAAATCGTGTATTTTGTGTATAGAAGGAATTTAAGGAGAGGTATTACTTATTTTCATATTGTATTTTAACTGTTTCTCTGATCAAATTTTTTTACTTCCTCCTCCTGTTCTTCCCCACCTCCCTCCTTTTCCAATTCAGTATTTGGAGTTCAACACTGTCTCTCAATCAGATCATCTTGATCTTTTTCTTTATTTCCCTTCCCTTTCCTAAGTCCCATATCTTGGTCATAAATATTGCATTATTCACACTTTCAAACTGTGTATTTTCTTACAATAAAAAATGATGAAAAAAAAAAGGCTTTACTTCTTTTGCATGCACTTTAAAAACAAAAACATTTTTCAGGTTCCAAGGAAGAGCATGATAACTGTCAGAGCTTTTAATTATATTTGTAAATAAAAGTGTTCATCACATCGCCTTGCTGTGTTATTGTAGCAGGAGGTTTCCCTTCTAGGTTCACCAGCTAATGATTCAGAGGCGGAGTGGCCCTCCTGAAACCATTCTCCATGGCACCAGTTGCTCCAAGCAGAGCCATTCAAGATTTTCAGGAAAAGCTGTGTCATCCAAATTCTTCTACAGGGCTGAAGATAGTGTTGCACTGTTGGATGTGGTCAAGCGGTCAGCTGCACCTTTCTGCCCTTAAGAATAGAAAAATGTACACGAGTGCACCTCCCCCCACCACCACCCAATGTGCCAGTCATGTGTAGGAGCATGAGAAGTTGGGCACGCCAAAGGACAAGCAGGCTATGGGGAAGGCATCATAACCAAATATTTGAAATGATCCCACTGCAATAGTGGATCCCCCACCTCATATTCTGCTCTTATTAGAATAATTTATATAACAATGAGATGAAAAATATAACTTCTAGAGTGCCGGCCCGTGGCTCACTTGGGAGTGTGGTGCTGTTAACACCAAGGCTGCGGGTTCAGATCTCTACATAGGGATGACCAGTTAGCTCACTCGGGAGAGCATGGTGCAGACGACACTGAGCCGAGGGTTGCGATCCCCTTACTGGTCAAAAAAAAAAAAAAGACTATATAACTTCTAGGATATGGTTTTAGGGGTCAAGAAAATCTCACTGAGATCTCATATTCTTAGGGTTCTAAGTCCTTGACATTGAAAATTGCTCTTTAGAATGATCTGAAGATCATTCTCGTAGCCTACAGGATGTTATCACAGACAAGTGTGACCGGTCATGTTCACTCTGATAGACTAAAGCAGAAAGGTATACTTATAAAGTTACAACATAATTATCAACATGGGTTAACCCGAACCATAAAACCTTTAATAATAATCTCCCAGTTTCCTAAGCAGCTCAATTCCAGGAAGTTTCTATATTAGGTATACCTGAAAATAATATTGGAAAAGTCTGGAAGGAAGATACATAATTATCAAGAAAAATAGCTAACATATATATTGCAGGCTTATGCTTACCATGTGATGGAACACTACACTAGCATTCTACACATAAGGAAATAAGCTCAGACCTGGGTAAGTGGCAGGGTGGGGTCTGAATTGAGATCTGTCAAAAAAGACATTCAGTCTTCAGTAAGGCAGAAAAACCTCCTGTACTCTATTTTCATCTATTTCTCTGCAGTGAGAAATGTCTAGCTAGCTTGTAAAAAGGCCCTATTCTGCAAGATTGTAGGTGCTATCTTTAAAAAATTCCTTCTCCACATATTTATCAGTGATGTGTCCCAGGACACGGTCACCAGAAAGAAGGAATGTGTTTCTCTGCTCCTAACACCTGGTGCAGAATGAGTCTTCCAATTCCTAGTACCTGCCAGAGGCAGCAGTAGGAAAGGCAGGGACTAGGATGGCAGTAACAGAACAGGTATGACAGAGGCTGCGGGCCAGTGTCCTGTATTCTCCCAGGATGTACTAAGCTCCCCTGAGTTGAATTATTACAGGTTAGTTGTGCATATTAGTTGGGAAGGGCTGCTTACCTTTGATTTGCAATTACTCATTCAATAAATATTTACTGAGTACGTATACGTCATGCCATGCTAGGTTCTTGAGCTACATCAATGTATCTCAAACAGGTAAAGATCCTTACCCTAACGGAGTTTACATTAGAGGTGGGAGGAAACTGATAACAAACAATAATATGATAAATGATCCTATATGGTAATAAGGGCTAGAGATCAGGGAAAATGTAGGGAAGGGTAAGGGACATCAGAAATGCCAGGATCAGCATACATTTACTCTTTCCTTCAAAGAATATTTATTGAGCATCTACTGTGTGCCTAGGGATATAGCAGTAAATAAGATGGATGAGGTTGCTATTGTGCTGGAGCTCATGGCTTAAATCTCCATGGAAACAAGTAAATCAGCAGTGGACTAGGTTAATCAACAGTGACTGGAAGGGCCATGACAGGCAAGAACTGGGTGCTACCGGGAGTTTAAAGGAACCCCAGCAATTCCAGTCACGGCGTGTCAGGATGCACACCAGTGAAGTCTAATTACCTGGAAAAAAGAATTTGTTTCTCGGATTTACCACCATCTGTAATTATTTGCTTATATATCTATTGGAAAAGAGTATTCCTGGGCAACTGGAAACATGTCCGTATAAGAACTCCATACACTCCCCTAATTCAGTGATATATTTTGCCATTTTTATATCAGATATAAAAAATTCATTTTGATTGTTCCAGTTTGGCATAGCAGTGTAAGTTTCTCCTGGTGATTACAACTACAAACTAGACAAAATGCAAAAGCAACAACAACCTGACGACACTGAAAAATAAAAGCAGATGGATTGTGGAGAAGCAACCTAGACAGAAATGAAGGTAAAATAAAACCATTCTCAGACAAATAAAAATTAAGACAGTTCATTTCCAGCAGACTTGCTGTATAAGAAATGTTAATGGAAATAGTTTATACTGAAGAGAAATAACACCAGAAAGAAACTTGGATCTTTGGGAAAGGAGGAGGAGCAACAGAAATAGTAAATATCTGGATAAATGGAAGACAATTTTTTTCCCTCTTGTAGTCTTTAAAATACATATCCATTGAAAGCAAAAATTATAATATTGGTGTGGGTTTTATTTATGTAAATATAATCTATATGACAACTATAACAAAGATTGGGGTTTAAAGGATTTATGTGATTGCAAAGCTCCTACATTTTACTTGAAGAGGTATGATTTTTATTCTAAGCAGGCTATGAAAAATTATAATCTCTAAAGCAATTACCAAAAAGAAAACCCAAAGGATAATAGCCAAAAATCCAACTGATAAAATATTCAAATCCAAAAGAAAATGAAAACTATAGTGGCATAAAGGAGATCAGTAGTTGAGTGGGGATAGGGACAGGAGGGAGGAATTACAAAGAGACACAAGGAAACTTTCGGGGAAATGTTAATTGTAGTGATGGCTTCACAGTGTACGCATATGTAAAATCAATCAAATTACCCTTCAATACAGTTGAAAAATATATGAAAGGGTACTTCAAAAAGGTCATGGAAAGGGCCGGCCCGGTGGCGCACTGCTACAGTGCGCCACTTGGGAAGCACGGCGGCACTACCGCCGAGGGTTCGGATCCCACATACAGACCGGCCGCTCACTGGCTGAGC
>NW_007728248.1:55351-63216 GCF_000696425.1 Galeopterus variegatus | reverse complement strand
CGGTGTGGGCGCGACACTGAGGGTTGCGATCCGTTGCCGGACACGAAAAAAGACAAAAAGGAAAAAAAAAAAAAAGGCCATGGAAAAAATAGAATTAAAAGGTAATACAAATCTTTCCATGATTTTTTGAAGACCCCTCATATTCTTCTTCTTAACAGGTTAAGCAGGGAGCTTACCAAAGTAGAATCCTAGAGATGGCCGTATTAGTGCTTCCAGAAATATGACCTTAAGACTACTGGAAATTTTCCAGTCCATTTGAGTTTCCTCAAGGAAAAGAAACAGTTGGGGCTGAGGGACCAGGAGTAGGAGACAAGAGAATAGGGTAAGAAATAAAAAAACTGAAAGATATGGAGTCCTGAGTGGAGGGGATCACCAGACTAAGGTCAGCTTTCTGATGTTCAAGGTCATCAGAATTAGCTTTCTGATGTTCAAGGTCATCAGAATTAGGAAGTTGATGAATGGGCTTTAGATCTAGAACTGCGTAAAAACTCAGTTGTGTGTGAATTTTTGTAGAAGTATACATTTGGAAGGGGGGAAAGAAGGAACTTTAATCATATGGTATATGGATATAAATAAAAAAGTCCATGCTCCCTACACTTAAGAACCCCTTTACAGTCATTCATTCAATTAACAGTGATTGAGGGGACATCATGTGCTAGGCATGTCAGGAGCTAGGGCTGTTGAACAGGACATTTGCAGTCCTTGCCCTCGTGAAGAATCCAGTCTAATAAAAGATAAGCATTAAATAAAAACTTATACATGTATACATATCTAAAAATTACAATAGAAACGTTGCAAGAGTAGTAGAGGAGAATCTAGCCTAGTCAGGGAATGAGTCCTTGAAGGCCAGTTAAGGGATACTTGAAGGGTGAATAGGTTATTGTCAAAGAAAGTTGGGAGAGGAAGAATATTCGAGGCAGGCTTTGTAAATTACCAAATCTAGAAGTAGCATGGCGTGTTCAAGGTAGCCAGAAATATTGGAGCTTAAGGAGAAGACAAGTGGCAGGAGGCTAGGGAGGAACCAGGAGTCAGATCATACAAAGCCTTACAGGCCATGTTAAGAATCTGGTCTACATCCCAGGAGCAACTACACACTGCTGAAGGGTTTTAAGTAGACACAGAGGCTGTTTGACTTCGCACCAATTTAAGAACAGAGGTCCTTTGCTCCCTGACCCAGAAGAGGATTTAGACCATGAACTATGGTGTTTAAATATTGGAGAGACACCAATTGAGTTTCTGAAACCTGGTGTTATCTGTTAACCAGGGTTTAACTTAACTTAGGGCTTCTAGAATAATTGATGTGTTGCACATTATGCTCTGCCATGATGTCAGATGGACAGCAGTTCCCAAGGTGCAGTTGTTAAGAAATACTGAGCTCTGGCAGGACTGCTAAAGCCATCCCATGAGACTCCTGTGTCTTCCTTCTAAACCCTTATAAACATACTCTTAGTTAATGCATAGCCAGGAAGCAGCGCTGAGGAAACTGGGCTTTTGTACTGTTCCTATTTGTCAATCAGGTCAACTTTAATCATTTACATTTACATGACTCCTGTGTCTTCCTTCTAAACCCTTATAAACATACTCTTAGTTAATGCATAGCCAGGAAACAGCGCTGAGGTAACTGGGCTTTTGTACTGTTCCTATTTGTCAATCAGGTCAACTTTAATCATTTACATTTACACATGCCACTGATGTTTCTGTTAACAACAGACCACATATATCACAATGGCCCCGTAAGATTGTAATGGCTGTACCCATAGCCTAGGTGTGTAGTAGGCTACACCATCGAGGTTTGTGTAAGTACACTCTGTGATGTTCACACGATAACATCACCTAATGACACATTTCTCAGAATGTATCACTGTCATTAAGTGATACATGACTATATTACTTAATCTCAACAAAAGGCCATTTTATTCTTCTCCAACGCTGTGAGGTAAATAAGACAGACTGATGAACCCCCCCCCCACACACACACACAGCCATTTCTTTCAAATGAGGAAACTGGAATTTGTGTCCAAGTGGGCACAGTGGTTACGAGCTGGTCCTTGAGGCAAGAGCTGTGTTCAGAACCAGGGTCACCTGCTTCCGAGCTAGATGCCCTTGGGCAAGTTCACTTCACCTTCCAATTTAATTGCTGAAACATGGTATCCCCATATCTCAGGTTACTAATATGGCCTTTCGCATTTATTTTTCTTTTTACATGAATTTCTTGTGTATGTATTTTACCTTCTTTGATTGAGCTGTTCGTCTTTTTCTCAATCGTGTGAGTCTACATCTGTTTTAGACTAGGAAGCAAACAGATTACTATAGTTTCTCAATCTTCAGACCATGACAAAAAAGTACTTGTGATTAGCAAGATAAGTCTCATAAATAGTTGAGAAAAATAGTAAATGATCTCGAATGTATAATATCAAATTGTAAAAATGTTTAAAGTTTGAGAAGACTGGTAAGGATATGGAAAAGCAGGTACTTTCCAACACCACTGACATGAAGTAATCAGTTCAAGGTCAGTGTGATCTTCTTGGAGGGCAGTTTGGCAGTATCAGAATTGAAAGCCTATTTACTCTTTGACCTAATTATTTCAATAGTAGGAATGCAACCCACAAAACTACTTGCAAAACCATTTCATACATATAGAAAAATTTTTGCTGAAGCAGTTTATAGCAAATAACCAGAAATAACCTAAATATCAAAGAATGGAGCACTGGTTAAATATATTGTGGAACATTGGTAAAATCAACTATATGTTAAAAATAGTAACATGAATTGTGGTGACTTGTTAACTGAAGAAATGTTACATGAAGTACATGAATTTGGGGGAAAAGTGCAGAACGTATACCAGTGTGTACATTAAAACTTATTTTTTTGAGGATAATTATATAGACACATGCTGAAATGTACATTTACATTTTCTTTTGGAAGAAAACACAAGAAACCGGTAACTGCCGCTGAGGAGACTGCAGGAAGGAAGAAGGTATTTTCTGCCTATACTGTTTGCCTTATCTAACCATGCACATGTATTACTTTTTACATCATTTTAAGGTCAAGAGGATAGCTGTTTTCCTTCTAACTTTTGTTTTACGAAATCTTATTTTAAAATGAATTTTAAAACCCTGAAGTTTGGGCCGGCCCCGTGGCTCACTCGGGAGAGTGAGGCGCTGGTAGCGCCAAGGTCGCGGGTTCGGTTCCTATACAGGGATGGCCGGTGCGCTCACTGGCTGAGTGTGGTGCGGACCACACCATGCCAAGGGTTGCAATCCCCTTACCGGTCAAAAAAAACCCCTGAAGTTTAAAAAATTTCTACCTACCTCATCTGCCCCCAAAGATTACATAAGATGTTTCCCACAGTGTTTTCAAAGAAATGCAGTGAAATTTGACAAAAGGCCCAGCCCTGTCTAGCACTGGTCAGGCCTAATTCTGGATCCCCTTCTCCAGCAGAGTCCAAATCACAGTGTCACACACCTTCAAAACCTCCTTTCCCTTCTTTTGGTACATCAGATGGCATGAAAAAGTAGTCTTCTTGCCCTCCTATCTGACACCCTTTCCCTTTGGTACTGATTCTATATGGATAACACATCAGAACAGTGAGAGGTGTAGGCTGTTTCTCAGCCATTGTATGGTGCCTGCACACGACTGCATCAAGGGGGAAGGTCTTCAACCAGCTTCTTCAAAACCTCATTTTCAGGTCGAAAGGACCACTTGTAATAAGCCTGCTTTTTGGTCATGAAGACTTAGCCTAAATAAACTATTATGATTTTTTTTAAAAGCCTCATGTTTGAATGGTTGCTCCTGCTGTAGTTTTAATGGCACACATAGAAACACGGACCCTCTGTATATTCCTGCATCAAGCCCCAGCTGGTTGGGGAAAGGGCTACTCACCCTTGGAGGCTGTTGCTTGACTTTCCACATTTATGAAACTCAGACCCAATAGGGGAAAGTATCTGGAGGCCCAATTTGTGCATTCAATGTTTTTACTTTTATTCAACTACAAGCAAACAGCAGAATTAACATGACATTCAGCAACTCCAGACCAGCTTTTCTTACATCAATGAAGAGTGATCAATTCAACAGTCACAGACTTAAGGATTCTGTCACCTAGCACTGCTGCCTGTCTAGATGGTCATGCCTCACTCAACAACAGCAAAGCCAATCTCCCTAATGCTTTTTACAATATTGCTCTTTACAGGAGCCAGAGTGGTATAATGACATCTATTACACCATCCGAAATGTACCATGTTGGAATTTAGCTGCAACGCTAGCCTCTGGCTGTCTTGGTGAGAGAGAGCACTATGAAAACATGTCTGAGAGATGACATCGTGTACAACACTGGACTCAGGAACACAAAGGCAGAGGGAATGAATCCGTTGTACCATGTTGGAATTTAGCTGCAACGCTAGCCTCTGGCTGTCTTGGTGAGAGAGAGCACTGTGAAAACATGTCTGAGAGATGACATCGTGTACAACACTGGACTCAGGAACACAAAGGCAGAGGGAATGAATCCGTTTTTTTTTTTAGACCTCACTTAAAGATTCTTTGATGCTTTGCTCTTTTACTGTAAACCTGGTCTTCTTACCTGGATTTTTCTTCTTTAAATTCTGGGCTGCTATTCTTACACTCATATTAACAATTAGATGGCCCCATCACAGTACCAAAATATCCCCCAAAATGGAGCTCAAATCTGACCAAAACATAAACTGGGGTGTGTGACTATCTAGAATTTTGAAGGACAGGCAGCAGGAAAAGTCACCCTAAGCCACTGTGAGAATGGGGTCAGTAAACAGGGGAAATCTACATGCAATGCTGAACTTGAGAACACTGCTCAGGCCTCTGGGACAGTTTTTGTCTCCAAGCTTTCCCTTACTTCCCAGACAGCTGCTCATACAGTTTAGGCACATAGTCATCCCATTCAGCCTGGTAACATGAGCCGGCCACCGGGGGTCCCAGCTCATACTTTTTGCGGAAGGACGCCACCTTGAATTTGCCACGGTGGTCTCCAGATCGGTTGCTGAGAATAGGCTCATCGCACTTCAGCAGCCTGTCCTGCTCATAAACCAGCCAGATGTAGCGGTGGAGGCCTGCAGAAAGAGGCAGAAGGGAAGACATACACACAGCTAAGCATCTGAGACACAGACATCACCCATTTTCATGGAATGTTTCAACTTGAAGGGACACAGACCACCCTATTTATCAGGACACTGAAGACCCAGAGAGGTAGAATGAGTCAGGTCACTCTGTTGCTGAAAATCACCCAGTGGCTTCCTGCTGCAATTGGTGTCAAACCCAAACCCTTCATTTGGCCTCTAATGACCTCCAAGATCTGGCCTTTGCCCACCCTCAAGCTCCACCTCCCACCTCTCTCTGCTCCTCATTCATCTCACTCCAGGCTTCCAGCCTATCTCAAGTCCTTTCCACCACTCCTATGAAAATGCCCATTTTACTTGTCATCTATGAGAAACAAATGAAGGACACAGCAAATCACTGACCAGGTGCCAGTCACACCACAATCAAGCCTACACAGGTGAAAAAGAACATTACTGCTATGGGCTGAACTGTGTCCCCCAAAGTTTCATGTATTAAATCCCCACTGTAACAGTGTTAAGGGCAGGGAAATCCTATGATCGTAATCGAAAGGGAGGAAACCTTTTCAAGTTGATTAGATTGTGAGGACCATGCCCTAGCGAATGGATTGATCCATGCATAGAGTAATAAGTTGACAGTTTAATGGGTATGGTTCTGATGGCTTTATAAGGAGCAGATTAGCTCTCTCTTGCTCAGCCACTCTCACCATGATATGTTCTGGACTTTGGACTTCGCAGCCTCCAGAACTGCAAGAAATAAATTCTATTTCTTTATAAATTAGCCAGTTTCAGGTATTCTGTTATAAGCAACAGAAACGGGCTATTATCTTCCTACCTCCAAAACTTACTTCCTTAGAAGACTAGAGACCTGCTTTGAAATGACCCAAACTCACTTTAAACAACTAAGTAGCAAAAATGTTCTAAAACTAGTCAGCAAGCACCCTATTAACTACACACTTTTCAACAAGCTTCAATTTAAGTACGGGACAAAAATAGATACCATAAAAATTTATTTTTTTAAGTTATTTCTTAAAAAGTTATTTAAATATTTGTACACACATGCTCATTGCAGCACTATTCACAACAGCCAAGAGACGAAAGCAACCCAAATGTTCATTGATGGACGAATGGATAAACAAAATGTGGTATATACACACAGTCAAATTTTATTCAGCCTCAAAAAAAAAGACTGCATATGACAACATGGATAAAATTTGAGGACATTATGCTAAATGAAATAAACCAGTCACGAATGGATAAACAAAATGTGGTATATACACACAGTCAAATTTTATTCAGCCTCAAAAAAAAAAGACTGCATATGACAACATGGATAAAATTTGAGGACATTATGCTAAATGAAATAAACCAGTCACAAAAAGACAAATACTGTACGATTCCACATATGTGGGGTATCTAAAGTAATCAAACTCATTAAAACAGAAAGTAGAATGGTGGTTGCCAGGAACTGGGGAAGGGAGAAATGGGGATCTGTTTTTCAAAAGATACAAAGTTCCTGTTTGGGAAATAAAGAAGTTCCAGAGGCCTGTTTCATAACAATGGAATATAGTTAACACTACTGAATTGTACACTTAAAGATGGTTAATGCTGCTAACACCAAAGTCCAGGGTTGACCCCTGTACCCTCCAACTGCCAAAAAAGAGGAGGGTAAGATGGTAAATTTTATGGGTTATTTAAAAAGCAAAAAATGAGTGACTCACAAAAGGTATAGGAATGGTCAATAAGGACATAGGAGGCTCAACATCATCAGTCACCAGGGTGATGGACAATAAAACCATACAATGTTACCATTTTACACACACTGGAATGTCTAAAATCAAAAAGGCTGATACCTAACCTTGGCATGGAGCTAAATGGATCTTATATAAATGTACTGAAACTTTCATATATCACTGATTAGAAATAAAATTTCCAGGGCTGGCCTGGTGGCGCACTGGAGAGTGCGCTGCTTGGGAGCGTGGCGGCGCTCCCACCGAGGGTTCGGATCCCATGTGGAGACCGGTTTCCGCTCACTGGCTGAGCGCGGTGCGGGCGCAACACCGAGGGTTGCGATTCCGTTGCCGGTCAGTAAAAAAGACAAAAAGGAAAAAAAAAATAAAAAAGAAATAAAATTTCCAACCATTTCAGAGAACTCTTGGATAATTTCTACGATCCAAAAATTCTTCTCCTAGGTATTGACCCAAGAGAAGTGGAAACACCTGCCCACAAAATACCAAGTATACAGCTACTTTATTCACCAAGTACTGGAAACAACCGAAACGCCCATCAACATGAGAATGGCTAAACAAACAAATGGCATATTCACACGCAGAATACTTAGCAATAAAAAGGAATGAAGTACTGATATAAACAATAACCTGAATGAATCTCACAGACATCACCATCATGAACAAAAGAGACAGTCACCAAAAAAAAATGCATACTGCATGATATGGCACTTCTACATGAATACAAGAAGAGCAAATGTAATCTATGGAGAGAGGAGTCAGAAAATGGTCAGGTCTGGGGGGATTTAGTTAAAAAGATCACACAAGAACCTTCTGGGGCTGGGCCGGCCCGGTGGCGCACTGGATAGTGCGCCGCTTGCGAAGTGCGGAGGCGCTCCTGCCCGAGGGTTCGGATCCCACATACAGACCAGCTCCCGCTCACTGGCTGAGCGAGGCGCAGGAGCAACACCAAGGGTTGCAATCCCGTTGCCGGTCCCCGGTCCGGTACGGGGGCAACACTGAGGGTTGCGATCCGTTGCTGGACACGGAAAAAGAC
>NW_007728248.1:48313-55341 GCF_000696425.1 Galeopterus variegatus | reverse complement strand
GACTGCATCAAGGGGGAAGGTCTTCAACCAGCTTCTTCAAAACCTCATTTTCAGGTCGAAAGGACCACTTGTAATAAGCCTGCTTTTTGGTCATGAAGACTTAGCCTAAATAAACTATTATGATTTTTTTTAAAAGCCTCATGTTTGAATGGTTGCTCCTGCTGTAGTTTTAATGGCACACATAGAAACACGGACCCTCTGTATATTCCTGCATCAAGCCCCAGCTGGTTGGGGAAAGGGCTACTCACCCTTGGAGGCTGTTGCTTGACTTTCCACATTTATGAAACTCAGACCCAATAGGGGAAAGTATCTGGAGGCCCAATTTGTGCATTCAATGTTTTTACTTTTATTCAACTACAAGCAAACAGCAGAATTAACATGACATTCAGCAACTCCAGACCAGCTTTTCTTACATCAATGAAGAGTGATCAATTCAACAGTCACAGACTTAAGGATTCTGTCACCTAGCACTGCTGCCTGTCTAGATGGTCATGCCTCACTCAACAACAGCAAAGCCAATCTCCCTAATGCTTTTTACAATATTGCTCTTTACAGGAGCCAGAGTGGTATAATGACATCTATTACACCATCCGAAATGTACCATGTTGGAATTTAGCTGCAACGCTAGCCTCTGGCTGTCTTGGTGAGAGAGAGCACTGTGAAAACATGTCTGAGAGATGACATCGTGTACAACACTGGACTCAGGAACACAAAGGCAGAGGGAATGAATCCGTTTTTTTTTTTAGACCTCACTTAAAGATTCTTTGATGCTTTGCTCTTTTACTGTAAACCTGGTCTTCTTACCTGGATTTTTCTTCTTTAAATTCTGGGCTGCTATTCTTACACTCATATTAACAATTAGATGGCCCCATCACAGTACCAAAATATCCCCCAAAATGGAGCTCAAATCTGACCAAAACATAAACTGGGGTGTGTGACTATCTAGAATTTTGAAGGACAGGCAGCAGGAAAAGTCACCCTAAGCCACTGTGAGAATGGGGTCAGTAAACAGGGGAAATCTACATGCAATGCTGAACTTGAGAACACTGCTCAGGCCTCTGGGACAGTTTTTGTCTCCAAGCTTTCCCTTACTTCCCAGACAGCTGCTCATACAGTTTAGGCACATAGTCATCCCATTCAGCCTGGTAACATGAGCCGGCCACCGGGGGTCCCAGCTCATACTTTTTGCGGAAGGACGCCACCTTGAATTTGCCACGGTGGTCTCCAGATCGGTTGCTGAGAATAGGCTCATCGCACTTCAGCAGCCTGTCCTGCTCATAAACCAGCCAGATGTAGCGGTGGAGGCCTGCAGAAAGAGGCAGAAGGGAAGACATACACACAGCTAAGCATCTGAGACACAGACATCACCCATTTTCATGGAATGTTTCAACTTGAAGGGACACAGACCACCCTATTTATCAGGACACTGAAGACCCAGAGAGGTAGAATGAGTCAGGTCACTCTGTTGCTGAAAATCACCCAGTGGCTTCCTGCTGCAATTGGTGTCAAACCCAAACCCTTCATTTGGCCTCTAATGACCTCCAAGATCTGGCCTTTGCCCACCCTCAAGCTCCACCTCCCACCTCTCTCTGCTCCTCATTCATCTCACTCCAGGCTTCCAGCCTATCTCAAGTCCTTTCCACCACTCCTATGAAAATGCCCATTTTACTTGTCATCTATGAGAAACAAATGAAGGACACAGCAAATCACTGACCAGGTGCCAGTCACACCACAATCAAGCCTACACAGGTGAAAAAGAACATTACTGCTATGGGCTGAACTGTGTCCCCCAAAGTTTCATGTATTAAATCCCCACTGTAACAGTGTTAAGGGCAGGGAAATCCTATGATCGTAATCGAAAGGGAGGAAACCTTTTCAAGTTGATTAGATTGTGAGGACCATGCCCTAGCGAATGGATTGATCCATGCATAGAGTAATAAGTTGACAGTTTAATGGGTATGGTTCTGATGGCTTTATAAGGAGCAGATTAGCTCTCTCTTGCTCAGCCATTCTCACCATGATATGTTCTGGACTTTGGACTTCGCAGCCTCCAGAACTGCAAGAAATAAATTCTATTTCTTTATAAATTAGCCAGTTTCAGGTATTCTGTTATAAGCAACAGAAACGGGCTATTATCTTCCTACCTCCAAAACTTACTTCCTTAGAAGACTAGAGACCTGCTTTGAAATGACCCAAACTCACTTTAAACAACTAAGTAGCAAAAATGTTCTAAAACTAGTCAGCAAGCACCCTATTAACTACACACTTTTCAACAAGCTTCAATTTAAGTACGGGACAAAAATAGATACCATAAAAATTTATTTTTTTAAGTTATTTCTTAAAAAGTTATTTAAATATTTGTACACACATGCTCATTGCAGCACTATTCACAACAGCCAAGAGACGAAAGCAACCCAAATGTTCATTGATGGACGAATGGATAAACAAAATGTGGTATATACACACAGTCAAATTTTATTCAGCCTCAAAAAAAAAAGACTGCATATGACAACATGGATAAAATTTGAGGACATTATGCTAAATGAAATAAACCAGTCAAAAAAAGACAAATACTGTACGATTCCACATATGTGGGGTATCTAAAGTAATCAAACTCATTAAAACAGAAAGTAGAATGGTGGTTGCCAGGAACTGGGGAAGGGAGAAATGGGGATCTGTTTTTCAAAAGATACAAAGTTCCTGTTTGGGAAATAAAGAAGTTCCAGAGGCCTGTTTCATAACAATGGAATATAGTTAACACTACTGAATTGTACACTTAAAGATGGTTAATGCTGCTAACACCAAAGTCCAGGGTTGACCCCTGTACCCTCCAACTGCCAAAAAAGAGGAGGGTAAGATGGTAAATTTTATGGGTTATTTAAAAAGCAAAAAATGAGTGACTCACAAAAGGTATAGGAATGGTCAATAAGGACATAGGAGGCTCAACATCATCAGTCACCAGGGTGATGGACAATAAAACCATACAATGTTACCATTTTACACACACTGGAATGTCTAAAATCAAAAAGGCTGATACCTAACCTTGGCATGGAGCTAAATGGATCTTATATAAATGTACTGAAACTTTCATATATCACTGATTAGAAATAAAATTTCCAGGGCTGGCCTGGTGGCGCACTGGAGAGTGCGCTGCTTGGGAGCGTGGCGGCGCTCCCACCGAGGGTTCGGATCCCATGTGGAGACCGGTTTCCGCTCACTGGCTGAGCGCGGTGCGGGCGCAACACCGAGGGTTGCGATTCCGTTGCCGGTCAGTAAAAAAGACAAAAAGGAAAAAAAAAATAAAAAAGAAATAAAATTTCCAACCATTTCAGAGAACTCTTGGATAATTTCTACGATCCAAAAATTCTTCTCCTAGGTATTGACCCAAGAGAAGTGGAAACACCTGCCCACAAAATACCAAGTATACAGCTACTTTATTCACCAAGTACTGGAAACAACCGAAACGCCCATCAACATGAGAATGGCTAAACAAACAAATGGCATATTCACACGCAGAATACTTAGCAATAAAAAGGAATGAAGTACTGATATAAACAATAACCTGAATGAATCTCACAGACATCACCATCATGAACAAAAGAGACAGTCACCAAAAAAAAATGCATACTGCATGATATGGCACTTCTACATGAATACAAGAAGAGCAAATGTAATCTATGGAGAGAGGAGTCAGAAAATGGTCAGGTCTGGGGGGATTTAGTTAAAAAGATCACACAAGAACCTTCTGGGGCTGGGCCGGCCCGGTGGCGCACTGGATAGTGCGCCGCTTGCGAAGTGCGGAGGCGCTCCTGCCCGAGGGTTCGGATCCCACATACAGACCAGCTCCCGCTCACTGGCTGAGCGAGGCGCAGGAGCAACACCAAGGGTTGCAATCCCGTTGCCGGTCCCCGGTCCGGTATGGGGGCAACACTGAGGGTTGCGATCCGTTGCTGGACACAGAAAAAGACAAAAGACCAAAAAAAAATAAAAAAGAACCTTCTGGGGGACTGGTCAGTTAGCTCAGTTGGTTAGAGTGTGGTGCTGATAACACCAAGGTCCAAGGTTCAATCCCTGTACTGGCCAGCCACCAAAACAAACAAACCAACCAACAAAAACAACCTTCCAGGGTAACGGAAATAACCTATACCTTGTTTTCCATGACGTTTACATGGGTGTATGCATTGGTCAAATTCACTAACTGAACCCCTACGATCTGTGCATTGCATAATATAGAAGTTATACCTTAATAAAAGAATATGAAAAAAAGTGAGTTACTGAGGCTTTTCATTAAATGAGAACACAGCTCTACTTAAGAGAGAATTGATTTATTCTCATGTGTATCCTTCCCATAATTAAACTGCCTAATTTTATAACTGCCCTAGAGAACTTAATAGATCCCAGGGAAATATGTCCCTTTACCTTCCTATTATGAATGCATGAGAGGATTGAAGCCATCTGAAGCTTCTACGTCTACCGATAAAACATGAGCCCATGAACAACTATCCTCGTCAGGGACTTTCTTATACCTTTTCATACTAACTCATGGCTGGACAAAGTGTACAAAAGCTAGGGTTCTGCCGTGCTCTACCCACCACTATTTCCTTGTTCCAGCAACTGGAAACATCCTGCAATGAACAACAGGCAATAACAATGCATCTCTCACCACCAGCTTAGGCAGCACTCATCTAACTTGGAGAGTTTCAATACACTAGTCTCTCTCTTCATATATCTACATAGATTTTATATATATTGTTGATATAATATGATACAACACAATACAATGTGTGTATCTTCAAAATAGTTCTACTAGGGCTGGCTGGTTAGCTCACTAGGCAGAGCATGGTGCTGGTACCATCAAGGTCAAGGGTTCAGACCCCTGTACAAGCCAGCCGTCCCCCCCGCAAAAAAATAGTTCTACTAAAGTCTTCCAAGTTTTTTCAAGATACCAAACTAGATTTTTGAAAAAAAAAAAAATGGGGGGGAGCAATAAAGAGACACAGAAGCAATTTTTTATAATTAATCCAGAAACTATGATCATTTCTGAGATTTTTTTACAGGAATTAGAAACTCAAGGATCACACAGGGCAAAGGCTAACTATAGAACTGAGATGGTTTGTGTTCAACCCATGTGCAGCCTCCCAAAAGCCATTCTAACCATTCTGCATCATTGCTTCCTTCTCACTGACTTCCCTGCTTACTACACAGAGGGCCCTTCTGACCAGAACCCAAGGTTGTAGCCACCTGACACTCCTGCAGGTCTGAGTGTGCTCTGTAAGGCAATTGCCCTAGAGGTGAACTGAGCTGCTTATTGTCTCCAGCAGAGTAAGGGCTCTCATAAATCAAAGAATAAAGCTTTACAAACCAGATGAAAATCCTAACATGCCCCCAGGGTCTCCTGCAGCCTCCCACCAACAGCAACCTTTACTGACCTGTGCCCTTGGGAGGCCCAGAGCCCACATAATCGGAGAGGACGATGCCACTGCTGATGTCGTTGCCTTTCATGTTGACCACCAGAAAATGGTGCCATTCCCTGCGTGGAGGAACACAGGAGGGAGCGTCAGCACCACAGATGGGTGGGTGGTCCCTGCACAGTGGCAAATGGGCATGGAGCCAGGGTACTGCTATGGGCAAGACATGCAGTCCTGCTTTCCTGACCAGTGCAAACCTCCAGCGTCTGCAGGAGAGGACCCAACTCCTCCCTCCCTCCAAGATTCTCTAGAGCAGGGGTCAGCACACTTTTTCTGTAAAGGGACAGAGAGTAAACGTTTTAAGCTTTATGGACCATACTGTCTCTGTCGCCACTACTCAACTCTGCCATTGCAGCGTGAAAGCAGCGTTAAACCAGACATAATAAGTTGCCATGGCTGTGTTCCAAAAGAACTTTATTTATGGACACTGAAATTTGAATTTCATATAATTTTCATATGTCACAAAGATTATTCTTTTGGTTTTGTCCCTATTATCCAAAAATGTAAAAATCATTCTAAGTTCATGGGGCTGTACAGAACAGGCCACAGATGGATTTGGCTTTTGGTTGTAGTTTAATGACTCCTACTTTAGGGAGTGAAAGGGCAGGAAATGCACACTCTGGCCTAAGCATGGGCATGAACATCCCAAACCAGATCTACTTCCCCATGTCCAGCAAGGGACTTACACCTGGTAGGTCATGACTGGATGACCCACTCCTCCCCATCCTTCCCCAACTTGCCTGTATTTGGGATCCTTCCTGCTGGGAGCATCTGGGTCTGTCAGGACCAAAGTGTAGAGCTTACCCGGATCAAGACCATCCCACTCAATGCTCGTAGGTCTGTTCTTAACCTGTAGGAAGAAACCAATCTGGAATTAGACTCAAAAATGCTGTTACAACCAGTATTCTTTGACCTCAGATTCCTCAAAGGTAAAACAGGGTAGGTTATTAATAAAAGTCACCGTGTATTCCCTCAACTCCCTCTAGAGCCAGGAGCTGAATTTTTACACATTATTTTAGTGCCAACAACACTATGGGACTAGTATCCTAGCATGTTATTAACAGAAAGAGGTGGGGCCAGGACTCCAACCAGGCACTGAGTCCCTTCTCGACTACCACCCTACACCGTCTGTCTGGAATGGCACAGCCTGTCCGTTCGGTGACCTGGAAGTTACTTGGGGCCTGCTAAAGTTTAATCTGTATCAACTGGACATTCGAAAGTGTACTTAAGAGAGCTGGTGAGAGGTGAGCAGGGAGTCTAGGAAAAGGTAAGCTGTGTCAGCCTCCAAAATGAGCATTTCATATTTAAACATCCGAAACCCTGCAGGCTCAGAGGCCCGGACCATTTGCTGAGGTCCACCGGCATGATGCGGCTGAGCGGGGCGTTCAGCCGGGAGTGGCGCGGGAGGCAGCACGGAAACGGGAAAGAGCCTCCGGAGGCAGTTCGCTAACTGGCCGGAGGCGGCGCGGGGTAGAGACCGCGCGAGCGCATGCGCAAGGCCGCCCCCACTGCGCTCTCCGATTGGTGGAACGCGGCACCACCGGGCGCCTCGCGCTCCCG
>NW_007728248.1:43818-48298 GCF_000696425.1 Galeopterus variegatus | reverse complement strand
CAGCCTGTCCGTTCGGTGACCTGGAAGTTACTTGGGGCCTGCTAAAGTTTAATCTGTATCACCTGGACATTCGAAAGTGTACTTAAAATAAGAGAGCTGGTGAGAGGTGAGCAGGGAGTCTAGGAAAAGGTAAGCTGTGTCAGCCTCCAAAATGAGCATTTCATATTTAAACATCCGAAACAATAAACGCTGTAAACATTCAAAACAATTAACAGGGCAGTTTGACCACACCGTGCCCGAATGCAACGGTGTCGGGGAAATCTGGTTTCTCCACTTTCAGCAGCCCCCAGCTGTCGGCATCACAGGCCAAACGGTAAAAAAAAAAAAAAAAAAAAGGCCGATGCCCTCAGTGCTGCAGCCGCACAGGCACTCATCTGTAGGTGGCCGCGTGCTCTTGACCGCCCACACAAAGGAGAAATCGCCGGCGACGCCGATCAGTTACATAATGCGTCGCAGGCTCTGGGGAGGGGCTTTCGCTCTTCAAATTGAAGCTTAAAAGCTGAGACCCCGGGGTCTGGGCGGTTTTGCCCTTAAAGTCCCGGGAGAGCGGGTCACTTTCTCCCGCAGGTCGAGCCCGGCCCAACCCACGCGGGGTTCCCGGTGCTGGGGTGGCCTCCAGGCCACCTTCCCTCGGGGACCCCGGCGCACGCAGGAACGCCCACCCCGCCGGCCCGCACGGCCTCCAGGCCTCGGCCGCTGCACGCCCACCGCCTTGGGGTACCTGGGTGGGCGTCAGCACTTTGCCCAGCTCGTCCACCACCACCCCGCCGTAGGTGACTTGCAGCGGGTGCTGCGGCCGCTCCTCTACTTCCTGCAGGCTCAGAGGCCCGGACCACTTGCTGAGGTCCACCGGCATGATGCGGCTGAGCGGGGCGTTCAGCCGGGAGTGGCGCGGGAGGCAGCACGGAAACGGGAAAGAGCCTCGGGAGGCAGTTCGCCAACTGGCCGGAGGCGGCGCGGGGTAGAGACCGCGCGAGCGCATGCGCACGGCCGCCCCCACTGCGCTCTCTGATTGGTGGAACGCGGCACCACCGGGCGCCTCGCGCTCGCGGGTCAATGCAACCTGCTGCCAGCCGTGGCCGCGTTCTCTGGCGGTGTGCGTCAGCCTGCAAGAAATGCGATTGATCTAGCCTTCTAGCCTTGAGCGGTTTTTGTTTTTTGTTTTTCTAACCTTTTGGCATGATCCTTTGCTCCACTTTCTCAATTCGGAAATGGTAAGGCCTTTATTCAAGGTCCAGTACGTCAGTTTATGTTCCCTTTGATCTTCACGGCCTTCCTAGTTTCATCACAATCTACAGATCATTTAAGCATTGGTTTATCAAAAGAAAAAAGAAATGTAAGGGCTGGCTTTTCCCTTGCACTTCTTAAAATGAGCCTGATTTCCCTCACTTTTCTGTATTTTCGCAAGTGCTCACTTGTTTTGATAATTGCCTGGTGAGAGCGCCTGAGCGAACTTTTGAGCATTTTCTTCGCGGACAAATATATTTGATCCCCCCATCCCCCACCAGCCCCCACTTGGTCCTCACAAGATTTTTGAGAAATTTTATTTTTGACAAATGATTCTTTTTAACCATAATTACTCCTATTTTGCTGACAAGTGGCTCGACCTTCACCCAAACTGCTCTCACTGTGGCCACCAACTGCTGAATATTCTTTTTGCTGAATGTAATGAGCACTATTTAATAGTCCTTATCTGATTTGACCCTAGAGCAGCCTTTGACATTGATAACTCCCTACCCACCTGTAAGACCGGCTCAAAAGCACGAATCTTAACTTGATGGGAAGGTTCATCTAGCAAAGACCAGGAGGCACAGAGATCGATGCACAGGCAAGAGGTTTTTATTTCCGGCATGCTGGAGGTCGCCCCGTTTTCAGGACAGGAGCGGCCCCGAATTCACAATGCAAGCAGCTTTTATACAGTTTTTTTTTGAACAGATATTGTGATAGGATCAACTGTTGGTTATCTGTGGTGCTTTTAGATTTACAGGTGGGCTTCAGCTGGCGCCTTTTGGGTTTACAGGTGGGTTTTAGCAGGCTGGCACCCCTTTAGCGCATTTCTCAATTGTTTACCTTCCCCGGGGCCTTGCTTTGAACCAGCTATTTCCTGGAACCGGTGGGGGGCTATTAATGTTTAGTGCGCTTGGGCCTGGCCTTTGTCACGGCCCCTGATAAGCTGCATTGCTTATGCATTGTTTAGTGTGCTCGGGCCTGACCCTTGTTCTGGCCCCTAAAAAAACTGCTTTGCTTATTATGCATTGTTACAAGACTGTGTACATTAAGGTTATATTTTCCTACAATTCTACTACTTATATTCTATGTCCCCCCTACATTTTAATTTATTTCCAACACACCCACCCCCCAATAAAAAGTTGTCTGTTGTATTCATATTAGGAAGTAAGACAATTCATTGTAGAAAATTCAAAGAAGCCCAAAGAAGTAACTAAAAATCTCTTCTATTCCATTACTTGGATATAAACATTGGTAACAATTTGAGGTATGTCTTTCCAATTTAAAAACTATTATGAGTATAGATAATTTTGCTCTGTTTATTCACCAAAAAATTGCGTTATACCCTAACATTGTAAAAGAAGTGTATCAAAAATAGATCTTTATTATTTTAATGGCTTATTCTGTTCTAGATGCACCGTAATTTATTCAGCAAACCCATTTGATGCTGGAGATGTACTGTTCTGTTGGTTTTTTTTCTTTTACAATTATCAATGAAATGAACAACCTTATACATATACCTTTAAACACCTGGCAGATTGTTTTACAAAAAAATCATTAAGTAGGGGCTTTTACTAAAGTATTAGGTCAAAGAATATGTACTTTAAATCACAGCTAGTTAAGTGTCAGAGTCCAGACTGGAAGCAATGCCTTCAACCACAAAAACATTGATATGATTATTGGTTCTCCCCTTCATTTGTTCCATAAATGCATTTTGACAACCTGGCAAGCAAAAGGAAAAACAGTCACTACCTTCATGAGGCATAGAGTATAGCAGTGGAGAGCGACATTAATCAAATAACAATGAGTAAATTTGAAATTACTATGATAAGCACCAGGGAGAGAAGACAGGCCCAGGTTGTGGGCCAGCTTCAGAGAACAGCCTGAATGAATTTGGCAGCTAACTCCCTGTGGGACCTCAGGAAAGTCACCTGCAGGCTCAGGTCAGGGATGATGCTGTGAGAAGAGAGGTGATGGATGCAAAACCTCTTGGGATACAGGGAATGGAATTCCAGATATTTCTGCTCCTGCTACCATTCTTGCCTCTCCCCTCCCCTGACAGGCAGTTGGTCACCAAGGCCTATAAATTCTGTCCCCTTAATGCCCCTCCAGTGGGCCTACTTCTCTCCCCTGCAACTGTTCCCTCCCTAGTAAGGCCCCTGGTGTCCCTCTCCTTGGCCACTGCCTCCCATCTTCCTCCCTTCTGGGCGACCCTCCAGTTCACCTTGCTCCTTCTCAAATGTAAATCAGGTAAATCCACACATCACTCCCCTCTTATCCTAAAGCCCTCTGTGGCTATCCACTGCCTCAGAATGAAGTCTGGACTTTTAACAGGCCCTGCAGACTTCTCCCACCTCCCTGCCTCCTTCTCCTTGTGTTCTCTTCAAACACTCTGAATTTGTTTCAGTTCCAACTTGACTTTCTACCTCTGGGCCTTTGCACATGCTGTTCCCTCTTCCTAGGAACACTTTTCCATCATCCCCCACCCCCACCCTCACCCTTCACCAGCTCACCTTTACTCCCCTTAAACATCACTTCACCCTTCCCTCAAGACTGGGGGAGATGCCCTGTTCTCTGCATCTATGCCCACCTGTCCTTCCTCTTTTCTAACGTTCACAGCATTTGGGATTTCAGTCATCTCTCAGTATCCACAGGGGATTGGTTCCAGTGCTACTGTCCCAATACCAAATCAACAGATGTTCCAGTCCCTGGTATAAAATGGCGTAGTATTTGCGTATAACCTATGTACATCCTCTTGTATACTTTAAACCGACTCTGGATTACTTCTAATACCTAACACAATTTAAATGCTATGTAAATACTTGTTATACTTTATTGGTTTTATTTGTATTGTTTTTTATTGTTGTACTATTATTTTTTACTTCTTTTCTTCCCTCAAATATTTTTGATCCACTGTTGGTTGAATCCGCAAATGCGGAACCGTGGATACGGAGGGCGGACTGTGCTAATTTATCATCTGAACCACACTACCACCAACTGGAATGTAATCTCCATGAGGGTCATCTTCTTGTTCGTTGGCCATATCCCCAGAACCTAGAATAGCACCACACACTTCATGATGTTATTATTATAAGAAAATAACTGAATTTTTAAAAAATCATCTGGTCAATTTCAAGTTTAGGTCAGTAAAGCTTTGCTTTCTGATAAAATCTCACATTTAGAGAAGGCAGGACATTTTGCCTGTAATTCCAGTAACAACAGTACCTCTTTAATTAGCAGCAGTGGGAAGAAT
>NW_007728248.1:43183-43808 GCF_000696425.1 Galeopterus variegatus | reverse complement strand
TTTGCCTGTAATTCCAGTAACAACAGTACCTCTTTAATTAGCAGCAGTGGGAAGAATCAGAGCACCTTTCTTCCCACTGTTTATATTAAACAGCTCTCATTAAGTGCTCAGGAGATAATAGATACCGTCCCACACGCCATGTGTTAAAAAGGATAACAATTATCTATCTGCAGAGATGGTTGCCCCTTCAGCAAAAATGCTCAGAAAGAAAGAGTTTTAAAACTTGCTTGAAGCTGTTCTCTGGGACTAAGCACAGATGCTCATTGGAGGTTTAAGAGATGGGAAGGACTTTATGGGGTGTAACTGGGCTAGGAAGGCAGCATTATTCTCCTTGTTTTATAAATAAAGTGATGGAGACTCATGTATTGATTGGTAGTGACTGCCATTCACCAAGCAGCCTGGGTCTGCCCGCCTTGCTGCCTTTCTTTCTCCATTAGCCCTGAGCTGTTCTCTCCACCTCGGAGACTGAGCTGGTTGCCGCTACTGCTGAAAAAAGGATTGGAAGCAGCTAAGCTGGATTTACTGAGTGCCTACTGTGTACAGGTCAGCATGCCCTAGTGGTGACAATGACCATTTACTGATGATTACACTGCCATGTGCCAGTTCCTGACTGAAGGCCTTGACA
>NW_007728248.1:39945-41754 GCF_000696425.1 Galeopterus variegatus | reverse complement strand
CTGACTCCAAGGGCTGTTCTTACGCATGCTCCAGGTATGGGAGCTGGGAGCAGAGGTGAGCTAGGCGTGGTCTCTGGCCTCCAGAAAGCTTTCCCTAGTGAGGGCGCTATATGGAAAATTATCATGAAGACCCCGCATGGCAACAATGAGGACATACCCATCAGGTGTCTGACTGCTGCAAAGGGAATTGGCCAGCTCCCCGGCTGCTGTGCTCTGCTTTTAGGCCAAGGCCATGCTTTGGCAGATAAGGCTGTCCCAGCCAGTGACTCAGCTGGGCAGAGAAACCAAGGCAGATCCTGGGATGCTTGGGATTCCTGTGTAGTCAGGACGGGCTGCCTGCTTTCCTTGGAACTACACTGCAGGCTAACGTGCTTTCTCCTCTCTCTCCTGCGCTCAGGCCAAATGGCTTGCCCACCTCTCCCGGCTCCTTCCCATTTTCTTTCACGGCCATTCCCCTAATAAATTCCTCACACACCTAAGAAATGTTTAAGATATGCAAGACAGCATGAGGCCGACATGAAGTGGAAGCAAGCTTGGGGTGCTGGGGTGTTGGGCTTGGGCCAGTGGGCAGACCAGTTTTGCTGGAATGGGGCATTTACATAGGGGCAGATGGATGATATAAGAAATAAGGCTAAAGACATGGAAGGGAGTGTTCATTTATTTATTTGTTTATTTTTACCTGTGAAAACAAAAATTTTTTCAGTACACAAATAATGAGCCACATGGCATAATCTAAGGGCATGAGTGCAGGAGTCAAATTCCAAATCCATCACCCAGTACCTATGTAACCTTGGCAGAGGGTGGTAGGCAGAAGAATGTCCTCTCAAAGGTGTCCACATGCTGATCCATGGAACCTGTGACTATGTTAGGTTATATGGCAAAGAGGAATTAAGGTTACAGATGAAATGTAGATTGCTAATAAGCTGACCTTAAAATGGGGAGATTATCCTGCATTATCACAATGTTCTTTAAATGGGGAAGAGGAAGGCATGATTGTCAAAAACAGAGTGATGCAGCAGGAGAAAGACTCCATTGGCTATTGCTGGCTTTGACGATGGGAGAAGGGGCCACAAGCCAAGGGATGCAGGCAGCCTCTAGAAGCTGGAAGAGGCCAGGAGATAGATTCTCCCATAGATCCTCTAGAAGGGATGCAGCCCTTCCAACACCTTGATTTTATCCCAGTGAGACCCACTTCAAACTTCTGACCTCCAGAACTGTAAAATAATAAATTTGTGTTGTATTAAGCCACAAAATTTGTGGTAATTAATTACAGCAGCTATAGGGAACTAATACATCATGTGACTGAGCCTCTCTAAGCCTCAGTTTCCCTCTCTCTAAAATGGGTTCACCAATGCCCCTGAAATAATCATTGTGAGATAACATACGTGGTGCACACCACACAGAGTGACATCTCCAAGTGGGAACTATTGCTATCATTACATTATGTGAAAACTCGTAAATATAACTAGGCAACATAAAGTTATGTTCATATGTGCTGGTGTGTAATTTGCCTTTTTTCACTCCCTCCCTTCCTGTCTATAAATAAATAATTTATTTTTTATTTTTTTATTTTTTTCCCTTTTTGTCTTTTTTCGTGACCGGCAACGGATCGCAACCCTCAGTGTCGCGCCTGTACCGGACCGGGACCGGCAATGGGATCGCAACCCTCGGTGTTGTGCCCGCACCTCGCTCAGCCAGTGAGCTGCCACCGGTCTGTATGTGGGATCCGAACCCTTGGTGGGAGCGCCGCCGTGCTCCCAAGCGGCGCACTGTAGCAGTGCGCCACCGGGCCGGCCCTTCACCTGGATT
>NW_007728248.1:31399-39112 GCF_000696425.1 Galeopterus variegatus | reverse complement strand
AATCCAGGTGAAGGGCCGGCCCGGTGGCGCACTGCTACAGTGCGCCGCTTGGGAGCACGGCGGCGCTCCCACCAAGGGTTCGGATCCCACATACAGACCGGTTCCCGCTCACTGGCTGAGCGAGGTGCGGGCGCAACACCGAGGGTTGCGGTCCCGTTGCCGGTCCCGGTCTGGTACGGGCACGACACTGAGGGTTGCAATCCGTTGCCAGACATGAAAAAAGACAAAAAAAAAAAAAAAAAATCCAGATGAAGACCTGGCCCTGGGGGAGTTTGGGAGCTCCTGGCATATAGCAGATGCTCAATATTTGCTGATTGCTCAGAGCACTGTTCATGAATTAATGGAGGTGGGGAAAGCACTAGAAAAAGAAAGAAAACAAAAGGAAATTTTATATGTATGGACACATCAACAGTCTGCTTGCCTTCTGGATTGTCATTTGGCCACATGTGTGTCTAGGCCGGGAGCTTCAGTAGCTGCTGCCTGTGGGTAGAGTCCAATGAATGAGTCTGTAAAACCATGGGTTGTTTTTTTGTTGTTGTTGGGAGAAGGCAGGAAACTCACTGATGTGGTTATTCAGTGGAATGGCTTCATTCCAGTTTCACTCATTGTGCCTCTGCTAGAGAAAGTGTTTAATAAGGGAGGATTAGACTAAAATAAAGCTCTGTCCTGTGGCCACAGCTTGAGTTCAGAAACTGTTGTCATGGCCATGCCAGTGACTTGGAATTGTGATTCCGGGGATGGAGGTGCTAGCTGCTGGCCAAGGATTTGGACTGAGACATTGTTCTGGAAATTAACCTCTAACTGGTGCCCAGGATTCCACTTGTCAGGTTTTTTATATTGAGATTTTGGTTTTCTCTCTTTGAATATTTTGGAAACATCCTTTATATTCTTACTGGCATCTTCTGCCTAAAATATTTCATGGAAAGAGTTAAGCAGAAAATTAATTTTAAAAACAAGCAAATTCTAGGTCTGCAAAAAATTAAAAATAGAATTAGCTTACGGTCCAGCAATCCCATTTCTGGGGATATATACAAAAAAATTGAAAGCAGGTTCTGGAAGAGACATTTGCACACCCATGTTCATTGCAGCTGTTATTCACAGTAGCTATTCACAGTAGCCAAGAGGTAGAAGCAACCTCCACAGAAGGGTTCTAGAGGAACAGATAAACAAAATGTAGCATATACAGTCATGCATTCTGAGAAATACATCGTTAGGTGATTTCATTGTGCAAACATCATAGAGTGCATTTACACAAACCTAGAGTGTAATTACTGTACCATGTAGCCTGAGTGTTTACACCACTGTTGAGTGAGACCACTGTTGTACATGCGGTATGTCATTGACCAAAACATCCTTATGCACAGCATGACTGTACATTCCATCAAATATTATTCAGTCTGAAAAAGGAAGGAATTTCTGACACATGATACAACATAAATGAACCTTGAGGACATTATACTAAATGAAATAAGCTAGTCACAAAAGGACAAGTATTGTATGATTACACTTACCTGATGTATCCAGAATAGACAAAGTCATAGAACAGAAAATAAAGTGGTGGCTGCCAAGGACTTAAGGAGAGAGGAATGGGCAGTTAGAGTTTAAAGGGTACAGAGTTTAAGTTTTGCAAGATGAAAAAATTCTGGAGATTAGTTGCACAACAATGTGATTATATAAGGGTCCTTCAAAAGGTTCACGGAAAAATGGAATTAAAAGATAATACAAATCTTTCCATACACTTTTCGAAGGCCCCTCATACTTACCACTACCAAACTGTGCATTTTTAAATGGTTAAGATGGTAAATTTTATGTTATATGTGTTTTACCACAATTAAAAATAAAATGTAAAATAAGAAAATAAGCTAATTCTAGTATATACAATAGCACTTCAAAAAGTTAATGGAAGATTAGTATTATCTTTCAATTCTATTTCTCCATGAACTTTTTGAAGTACCCTCTTACATGTCATGGAATATTATTCAGGCATTAAAAAGAATGAAGTTTTAATAGATGCTATAATGTAGATTAACTTGAAAACATTATGCTAAAGAAGCCAGACAGAAAAGGACAAGTATTGTATGATTTCATTTACATAAAATATTCAGAGTAGGTAAATCCGTAGACACAGAATACAGACTGGTGGTTTCAGGGGTTGGGAGAGGAGGGGAATTGGGAGTGACTCTTACTGAGTACAGGCTTTCCTTTTGGGGTGACAAAAATGTTTTAGAACTAGATACAGGTGATGGTTGCTGCCTTGGGTCGTATGTCCCCCCAGAACTTAATAATCCCCATTGTAACTGTTGAGGATGGCAAATCCTATTATGATAATTGAAAGGTGGGGCCTTGAGGAGGTGATTAGATTATAGGACCATGCCATAGAGAATGGATTAATAATAGTGATCAGGGGAGTGGTTCTGAGGGCTTTAAAATGGGATCACAAAGAGTCTGTCTGTCTCTCCACTCCACCATTTTCTGCCATGTGAGACCACTGCATTGCTGTAATGCCACCACCAAAGAAGACCCTCACCATAAGTGTTCCCTGGACCTTGGACCTCCCAGCCTCCAAAACTGTAAGCAATAAATTCTGTTCTCTTGTAAATCACCCAGTTCCAAGTATTTCTGTTATAAGCAACAGAAACGGACCGATACAGCTGCACAGCACTGTGAATGTACTAAATGCCACTAAATTGTTCATTTTAAAATGGCTAATTTCATGTTATGTGAAACTCACTTCAATATAAAAAAGTCAAATTCTAGAAGTCCCTGACAAATGTGTTTGTAGGCTAAGAGGTTGTTTGTAGGATTGTTCCACAAACAGCTCATCCTTTTAGAGAAAGGAAACAGATGTGGAGAGAGTAACAGATGGAGGCACTGTTGATGCTTTTACCAGCATTCATTTCTCTTTTTCACTTAACAATCACAAACAGCTCATCCTTTTAGAGAAAGGAAACAGATGTGGAGAGAGTAACAGATGGAGGCAGTGTTGATGCTTTTACCAGCATTCATTTCTCTTTTTCACTTAACAATGATTCTCTTTTTCTTTGAGGAACCACCCCTCTGTCACTCTCAGTTCATGTGGTTTAGGTGGGGCCCCAGGGATGGTCATGCAACCCAAACATTGCACACCTCTGGCCTAATAGACTGGTTCTGGGATGTGCAGGTGAACTGAGCCAGGCCAATGAGACTCCGTCCTGAGACTGTATCAGTCAGCTCGAGCTGCTATAAAAAATACCACAGAGCGAGTGGCTTCCACAACAGAAATTTATTTTCTCACAATTCTAGAGCCTAGAAGTTAGAGATCAAGTTGTGAGGAGGTGGTTTTTTTCTAAGGCCTCCCTGCTGGGCTTGTAGATGTCAGTCTTCTTCTAGTGACTTCACATGGTCCTCTCTCTGCATGTGTCTGTATCCTAATCCCCTCTTCTCATAAAGACACCAATCATATTGGATTAGGGCCCACCCACAGGACCTCATTTTACTTTAATTATCCCTATAGAGGCCCAATCTCCAAATATAGTCACATTTTGAGGTACTCAGGGGTTGGGATTTCAACATATGAATTTAAACTCAGCCCATACGCTGGGTTGGAACCACTGGGAAGAGAGAATCTCTCTTCCAGTCAGGGTTGCTGAGGAGAGAGGATGTCAGCCCGGATGTCAACAGGCTTGTACCTATATCGCTATGAAGACAGAAGAGGCTGCCTGAGAATGGAGCCAACACAGAGAAAAACAGCAGTGGGAGAGAGAGACCTGATGACATCAACACTGTTTGACCCCTGGATGGAGCCCAACAGGAAGCACATCTACCCTTGAACTTTTCAGACACACAAGCCAGTGAATCCCATTTGGATCCGTGCCTGTTTAAGTTGGGTGTTCTTCACTTGCAACAGTGAGGCCTTGGTTAATGCAGGTGACTACTCATGAAAAAAGAAGCCAGAAAAAAGAAAAAGAAAACCAGATCTCTGAAATCACGCTAAAACTCAGCTGAATCCTCATTCATTCAGACTCTAGTAATATCAAAGTAGTGATTGTCGAACCGGAATCCTTACTATCTTTATGAAAATGGCTTGCCTTATGTCTTAGACAAGACAAGCCACAGAATGCCTGCCATGCCCACAGCCTCTAGGACACCCTCAGGAGCCCACTGGCTGATCCCCCTGACAGCCATTTCACAGGCTTGTTGAACCGCTTAATAGGATGACCTGGACCACGGAGATTCGACCTCGTGAATGAGTACTAGCGCATAAGGAGAAAGGGGCAGTTGTAAAGGATACGAGCTAATGCGGGACGGAGACGATGCCCAGAGGGTAAGAAAGGCCAGTAAGAGACTTGTGCAGGCAGAAAATCAGAGGCGGCAGGGAGTGTGCATAAAAAGATGTACAGTATGGAGGAGAAATGACCTGTGGGCAAGGGAAAACAGAGCAGGTGCACAGAGGGCAGCAGAGGCACCTGGAGAGACGCAGCGCCTCCACCTCCAGAGCTGCCCCCTCCACAGCAGGCCTCCGGAGGGCTGCCAGACCACCAGCATCCTTTCAGCAAACACCTCATTCTTTTTTTAAAATATAGATGCCGTTTATTTTTAATCTTTTTTTAATAGAAAATTTCAAGAACATACAAAAACAGAATAGCACCATGATTCCCCATGTGCCCAACATCCAGCTTCAACAACCATTGCTTTCAGCTGTTACTCAGTAGTATTTAGACTTGAGACTGGATGATAGCTCCATGGGAGTGAGTGCAGAAAGACAAGAGAGGACGGTGACCAAGTCCTGGACTAGTCCAGCATTAAAAGATTGAGGAGGGCCGGCCCGGTGGCGCACTGGATAGTGCGCCGCTTGGGAAGTGCGGCGGCGCTCCCGCCCGAGGGTTCGGATCCCACATACAGACCGGTTCCCGCTCACTGGCTGAGTGAGGCGCGGGAGCAGCACCGAGGGTTGCGATCCCGTTGCCGGACACGGAAAAAGACAAAAGACAAAAAAAAAAAAAGATTGAGGAAATGAGGAGGAACCAGCAAAGGAGGCTGAAAATAAGCAATCAGTGAAGCAGGAAGAAAACCAGATTATGGTATCCTGGATGCCAAATGAAGAAACAAATGATTCCCAAGTAATAATTACATATATGTTAAATGCTAAAAAAGAAAACATGGTATGCAATGACAGCATGTAACCTGAGAACTAACCTAGTTTGGGGGCCGGGGTCGGGGGGTGCCTCCCTGAGACAGTGACATATAAGTGGCAACCCTCCCTCATCCTGCCTCCTCCATCCTGCTTCCACTCTGACAACCAGCTCCTTCTTTCTAGGATGGCTTAGTTGAGGACTTCGTGCCAGCTAGTAGTGGGACGCTGGTGACACAGTATGAGAAAGACACAAGTCTTACCTCCAGGGAGCTTGCACTCTAGTGAGGAGACAGACAAGTTATCTCACTGTAATGTGAGTGCTATGACCAGATAAGCGCAGTGAGCCCTAGGAAAACCAGGGAGGGCCACAGCTTAAAGGCTTCCTGGGGTGACATCTGAGCAGACAGTGGAGTAGAAGATGGACTCCGGGATGCCTCTGGAAGCTGGCACTGACCAGCAGGGAACATCCGGGGCTTCCTGCTTCTGTCCTGCCTTTGGGACTACCAGCAGCCTGATGACTGGCCTTAGGGAAGATTGCTACTTGAGGCAGGGCAGGACCGGCAGTAAGACCACGTGGATAGATCAGTAACAAAGGACTGCAAACTAGAAATTTCTTGCAATCAGGAGTGGAGGGAACGCATCTATCTTGTTCACCGCCAATGCCCAGCTAGGCAAGCAGGATGGCTGGCAGGAAATAAATGCTGAGTAAATGTTGAATGGCTAGTTCTTAAGAATACAGTTCCATACAGGGCACGAGCCCTGAACGGACCCTCCAACTCCCGCGTAATTTGCCCAGCTCCGATCCAGGTGCGGCGTGACTTCCTCCGGCCTGGCATTCGGGAGGACACTTTGCAAAGATTTTCACAGGGCTCGATGGCTCTTTGAGAAACAGGTGCAAGCACCCAGTCTTGCTGCCAAGCTTTTCTTAATAAATTCCCAGACAAAGGCAACTGCTGGTATTCGGGCGGCACGTTCTGAGACGGGACACCGCAGGTCCCCTCATCTCGCAGCCGGTGGGGGGCGGGCATGTGCCAGCGTCTGCGCCCCTCCGGGCACTCGGGGCTGCCGGAAGGGATATCCCGGAGGAAGCCGTTGTTGTGTGTCCCCTGCGGTTGTCATCGGCTGAGGCCTGCCAGGAAGCCCGCTCCCCTGCAGGGCCCCGAGGTTTCTCCCCGTTCTCCAGCTCGCCCGCCCCGGTCGCTGGCGGCGAGGCTACCGCACCCGAGCCGTGGACTGCGCGGTGGCCCCTCCGCCGGCCAGCCCCACGGCTCTCAGAACTGGGGACGCGCCGGTCCGAGGCCACCCTAGAAAACCTACCGCGCCGGGCAGGACGAGCCCGGGGCCCTGGCATAGCTGGGCAGGGACATGAATTCCACTCTGGCTCTGACACCGGTCAAGAAGGTGACCTTGCGCGGTGGCTTCCCCTCTTCCCGCCTCAGTTTGACTCCCTGTGACCCGACGAGGGAGCGGAGGCCCCTCCAGCCCCACGGGTGGGAGTTGGGTGGGGGGCGCCAGGGACAGCCGCTTGTCTGATCCGTTGAAGCCTCGCCTCCTCCGCGAAGCTCTCCCGGGTTAGCCCCATCACGTCCAGCCATTCCACGTGGCACCTGCTCTAGTTTTGCTTTGGTTTTTGGTTAGTGCACATGCAGTCCCGTTGTGTGCAGTAACAATGTCCAGGCTAGGTTCTATCAGGAGAACCCTAAGGTCTGGACCCCACTGCGTTCTCAAGGATGCGGTTGGTGGGTTTCTGGCCGGGGCTCACGAACCACTCCCTGCCTCCATGCCTCCCCATCCCTGCCCACTCTCCCCGACACCTCACTCCGAACACATCTCTGTTCGTTGAAACCCGAAGAATCTGAACAAATTATTTTTGTAATTCCCAGAACTCTTTCCATTTTAAGTGACGAAAACCCAATGCAAACCGGAATTTTTAGAGGAAAAGTAATTAGTTCGTGTACTGGGATGCCAATTGGTGGTCAGTGTCAGGGGTGTCTGGAACCAGGGGCTTAACTGAGACCGTAAGTGTCTGTCTTCCTCCTATTTCTGGGTCTTGTTTGCCTTTAGCATGGTTTCCACCTCGAGGAGACCCTCCCTTTATGTTGCCAGTTAGCCAATGAGGTGGGCAGTTTCTGAGATGGCCCTGGTGATCCCCACGTCCTGGGATTCACAGCCCTGTGTAATTTCCTCCCATTGAGTAACCTGCTTCCAACTAAAAACATAGGACATATTAACCGGCTGTCACTTCTGATTAGGTTACATGAGATTGTGGCTTCCATCTTACTAGCACATGCTCTCCAATATTTTCTCACCTTGCAGGCTTTCATCAAGCCAGCCATCATGTGACAGAGGCCCATGTGGCCAGGAACCAAGGGCCTCAGTGAGGATCTAAGGATCTCAGTCCAATATCCCACAAGGAACAAAATCTTGCCACCCACCACTGAGTGAGCTTGTAAGTGGATCCTTCCCCAGCCAAGCCTTCAGATGAGCAGAGAGTCTGGCTCATGGTTAAAAACCTACGTGACTGGCCAGCCCATGGTTCACTTGGGAGAGTGCGGTGCTGATAAGACCAGGGCCACGGGTTCGGATCCCTATATAGGGAT
>NW_007728248.1:26893-30429 GCF_000696425.1 Galeopterus variegatus | reverse complement strand
ACCAGGGCCACGGGTTCGGATCCCTATATAGGGATGGCCGGTTAGCTCACTTGGGAGAGCGTGGTGCCAACAACACCAAGTCAAGGGTTAAGATCCCCTTACCGGTCATCTTAAAAAGAAAAACAAACCTATGTGAGATTTTTTGGGCCTGACCATTGGCAATCACAAAGGCTTTACCTNTGGTGCTGATAACACCAGGGCCACGGGTTCGGATCCCTATATAGGGATGGCCGGTTAGCTCAATTGGGAGAGCGTGGTGCCAACAACACCAAGTCAAGGGTTAAGATCCCCTTACCAGTCATCTTAAAAAAAAAAACAAACCTATGTGAGATTTTTTGGGCCTGACCATTGGCAATCACAAAGGCTTTACCTGGCATGCCTCATGGGGAAAGGTGCCCTCCCATACCAGGGGGAAACCTTGAAGACATTTTTCCCTATTCTGACTCAGTACTCAGTACTTTTCCACTCCTACCTTTATACCTCAGCAGTAAATGATTAAAGGTTTACCTCTTTTATTTTTGGCTTGTTGCTTTGATCAGGTACTCGGACACCTGACAGCTCAGCTCACTCTCCCAGCTTGACTGAGCTCCTGACGATGAAACCCCTGGATTGCAGCCTCTTGATAGACCCTGGGTTAGCAGAGGACACAGTTCTGTCATTTCTGAACCCCTGATCCACAGAAATTGTGGGATAATAAATGTGTTGTTTTAAGGCACAGAGTTTGTGGTGATGTGTTTTATAGCAATTGATAACCATTGTAGCCACCAATAGCTTCAGGCCTGCATTCATTCAGTTTAGCAACTCCAGCTGAAAGAAGGCATATATTTCCCAACACCTCCAACAAAAATATAGGGACTGCCCCTCACAAATCCAGACTGGGTTGTGTACCTAGCCCTATCTACTTGTTATAATTCTGACCACGCCTGGGCCTTCCTCCACCCCTACAGCTCCATCCCAATCATGTTTTATTAAGGTGTGGGAGGGACAGCTCCCCAAAGGAAAATAAATGTGCTGATACCAGAAACAAGAGAAACAGAGGCAGGAAAAGCAAAAGCAAGAGGTGCCCTCTGCACATAGCAAATGAGTAATACACACACCATTGCAGAGATTTTTTTTAGCCAGCAAAAGGAGCAACTCGTAAGCACCATGTCAGTAAGCACCTTGCATGTGTACACAGCTAATATTGATTACATGTATTAATCACTTTAGTAAAACAGATTCCATTTGTACTTATCAAAACATCATGAGCATACTAGAATTTTCTGCATGCTCTGGAAATTAAGAAACTGTATTTATTAAAGCATACCAACTTAGAACTTATTTTGACTTCCCCAACTGCTTTGTATTAGTAAGGTTTTGCTGTAATTAACATTTGTCCAGAAGTCCAAAATCAGCGAAAAAAGAGGTTAGATAACAAAAGGGAGCTAAGCCAATTCCCTGGAGTTGGGTCAAAGGCCCAGAAGGGCAAATATGCCATATACAGAAATAAACTTTTTTTTACGTTAATCTGTTTTGCCATCAGATGAACCCAGTCAGGATTACCAGTTGCTTTAAACACAAGGATATTGATGATTTGAGGGTTTACAAACTTGCACATTTTATGGTGGGAAAAGGGGTTGAGATAGAGGGGTGGAAGACACTTCAATGAAATATAGCATATTAATTTCCTTCACAGTGAGTGGAGATATAAAATTATAGTTGGGGGCTCTCATGAGAACCCAAGAATAACAGTGGCCCATATCTTATGCAGAAGTTAAGGTCCAATGTCAGTGTGAAAGGCCAAAATTAAGTGCAGTCCCCAAACTACACTACTTAAATTGTTTCTCTTTCTCTCTCTCTCCTATGTGAAAGTGGTAGAATTCACAGTTAAATATGTAGATGATGTGGCTCCATTGTACAGTAAAAAATATCTGCAGAATAGTCTGCAGATGGGATACGGTTAACACAGAGGAAGAAAGAGATGCAGTCTCTGCAGATGTGATAGAGTTACACACAGGCAAATGAAGTTCTTCCTAGTTTGAAAACTCAGATATTAAAAAATGCAATTTAGAGTCAGATCAGCAATGTGGCACACTGAATTAATGTGTTTCAAACACATAGAAATTCTAGGGGGAAAATCACAGAAAAATTTAATACATAGCCAAGCATGGAAATAAGAAGGATTCCCAGGTCCCATAAGTAAAGCAGGCATGTGTAGCCAGTGTGGTAAGAGCATGAGCTGCCACTACAGTGGCCCACGGTGGGGATCAGACATGAATACAGGACCTACGGCTGGGAGCGCTTGAGTCTGGGGAAGGCAGAATACTAGACATGAAGAACCATGATAAAGCCAGGACACTGGTGGGGCTGCACATCGGTGAGAAGAGGACCAAGTGAGCTCTGCCCATTGGCCTAAGAAAGTGTCAAGGATGGAATCTCATCTTTACCTCGAGCTCTGGGTGGAAAAAACTCTTTTATGAGGACTCAGAGCCCAAAGTCTTTATCAAATATAGATATGGACTTCAAATGAACTGTGTTCACATGATGTAGGAATCCCAAGCTGATAATTAAAAGAAAAAATTTGCCTTTATGAAACCCCTGGAGCATTTGGTTGGAAGGAATGCAACAAACCCTGGAGGGACACTTCCACAACCCACAGATCAAGGGACTTCCTAAGGGCTCCCAATAAAATACAAGGAAGTAATCCTCCGTAATCAAGAGAGTAAGGGGACAGCATCTTAAGGAAGTGGGACAATGGCACAATATGTGCTGCATAGCAACACTTTGGCCAACGACAGACAACATATTACAACAGTGGTTCCATAAGATTATAATGGAACTGAAAAGTTCCTATCACCAAGTGACATCGTAGCCATCACGAAGTCATAGGCCAATGCATTACTCACGCGTTTATGGTGATGCTGGTGTAAGCAAACCTGCCGTGCTGCCAATGGTATAAAAGTATAGCACATTCAATTATGTATAGTACATACTTCTTTCATGATAATGGCTACGTATTTACTACACTATACTTTTTATCATTATTTTAGAGTGTATTCCTACTTTAAAAAAAAATTAACTGTAAAACAACTTCAGGCAGGCTCTTCAGAAGGCATTCCAGAAGAAGGCACTATTATCATATGAGATGACATCTCAAGGGTCTTATTGCCCCTGAAGACCTTCCATTGGGATGAGATGTAGAGGTGGAAGACAGTGATACTGATGATCTTGACCCTGGGTGGGCCTGAGCTAATGTGTCTCAGATTCTAACAAAAAACTTTAAAAAGTAAAAAAAAATAAGAAATTTTTTTTTTTCCTTTTTGTCTTTTTTCGTGACCGGCATCGGATCGCAACCCTCAGTGTTGCGCCCGTACCGGACCAGGACCGGCAACGGGATCGCAATCCTTGGTGTTGCGCCCGCACCTCGCTCAGCCAGTGAGCAGCCGGTCTGTATGTGGGATCCGAACCCTTGGCGGGAGCGCCACCGCACTTCCCAAGCGGCGCACTGTAGCAGTGCGCCACCGGGCCGGCCAAAAATAAGAAATTTTAAAAATAGG
>NW_007728248.1:22171-26867 GCF_000696425.1 Galeopterus variegatus | reverse complement strand
ACCCTTGGCGGGAGCGCCACCGCACTTCCCAAGCAGCGCACTGTAGCAGTGCGCCACCGGGCCGGCCAAAAATAAGAAATTTTAAAAATAGAGGCGGGAGCGCCACCGCACTTCCCAAGCAGCGCACTGTAGCAGTGCGCCACCGGGCCGGCCAAAAATAAGAAATTTTAAAAATAGAGGCGGGAGCGCCACCGCACTTCCCAAGCGGCGCACTGTAGCAGTGCGCCACCGGGCCGGCCAAAAATAAGAAATTTTAAAAATAGGTAAAAGCTTATAGAATAAAGATACAGAAAAAAAAAAGAAGAAGAAAAAGAAAAAAATTTCTCATTGCCTGTTTGACCAGGTCTAAATTCAAAATAAGCTGTCCAAAATGATTTGGCTTTTATGAAATAAGCAAACTTGCATTTATGCAGCAGGCTTCTTTTCTTCTGTGGAAGGTTTCTTTTCCGCTGGCTTCTTTTCAGCTGCTGGTTTCTTGGTAGCTGCAGTCTTTTCTTCCAAGGGTTTCTTCCGCTTCTTAACACTAACAGCCTTTGTTCCTTTCTTCCCACCCCAGGCTCATTGCCTACAACCCCATTCTCATACGATTTGGCCCCTAGTGCTGCTGCTGCATTACCCATCCAGAGTTTGTGAATCCTGGCCTGGAGAAGAATGGTGTTCTGGGGCATGGTTTTTGCATATGGATTTACCTTCTCTGTGATCTGCAGGTTTTTCAGTGGATTCTTCTTTAGGACCCTGGGATGAATCTTCTTGTGTGGTGCTCGGAGGGCTCTTTGTTATCTCTGGGCTTTTCAAAATTCTGCTAAGGTCTGTATTCATCATCTCATGCAGGGAAGGTTATAGTTACTCTTCAGGGCAGCAGCTTTACATCAAGAACCGTACAATTCATCTAACTTCTGGAAAGCACTTTCAGTCCACGTGCAGAAACGTCCCACATGCCCAACAGGAGCAGTGTTTCAAAATGTTCACTTTGCTTACATCAAGCAGAGTGATTCAAGGGACATTTCTGAAGGACTCGATGATACCATCGCCCTCTTTACAGATGACACAGGGGCCCTGTGCTGGATGCCATGACTGTTTCTCATTTTGCCCTTGCCAGCTCTCATTCGCTGGGAGGCATAGACCTTTTTGATATCACTCCAGGCCTTAAGTTTCTTAAGAAGCAAAACAGCCTCTTTGGTTTTCTTGCAGCCTTCAATTTTATCTTCAACCAGCAAAGGAAGTTCAAGAGCTGCCTTAGTACGATGACCTTTAGACATTACCAGCACCAGGAAGGCCAAAGCAGCCAGGGCAGAGCAGATGGCATATCGCTTCTGGGTTTTATTCACTCTACGGTGCCAATAGTGCAAGGTTTTGGTTGGAGCAAACAAGTGGCCTCTGCGACACATATTTCCAAAAGCACCCTGGCCAGACGGTGAGTCCCCCACCTCTACCTCTGGGAATTGGAGCCACGCTCTGCGGGTCCTGGTCTGACGACCCACGATTCACTGACAGCACAGGGTTCCCTGTCGTTTTGGCACAAGTCGGTGCGAACAAGGTTCTCAATATCTGGTCGGATATCTGGAGCCTTGAATGCAGCCGGTAAAGTGATATTTTTGCCAGATGACTTCCCCTTTTCCGAGTACACCGATATCTATCAGTGGACGAGTTCCCACCATGGTGGGGAGAGGAAAAGGCCATGCTCCTCTCTACCCAGAGGTTCCCATAGGAAAAGAAAGAAAATATTTTGTCCAGCTGTACAATCTGTTTGTGTTTTACCTAAGTGTGATTACAAAAGAGTCAAAAAGTTTTAAAAAATTAAAAGTTTATAAAGTAAAAAAGTTATAGTAAGCTAAGGTTAATTTGTTATTGAAGAAAGAAAAATACTTTTTTATAAACTTAGCGGAGCTTAAGGGCACAGTGTTTGTAAAGTCTACAGCAGTGCATGGTAATGTCCTAGGTCTTCACACTCACTCACTGACTCACCCAGAGCAACTTCCACTCCTGCAAGCTCCATTCATGGTGAGCACTCTGTACAGGGGCACCATTTTTATCTTTTATACTGTATTTTTACTGTACCTTTCCTATGTTTAGATACACAAGTGTTGGAGTGAGCAGGACCAAAGCCATGTTGGGACCTAAAGCTGCCTGGGCTGTGGAGGGTGGGGGGAGGATTTTTAAAAGGACAGTTTTTTCTCTCCACTCTTTCGTCCCATCCCCTGACTTTCTGATCTTGCTCACTAAGTAGGAAAACAAGGCTGAGAAGCTAATTAGTACTTTGCAAAGCTAACAGTTTTGTTTTTTTTTTTTTTTTGAGACTTGTAGAGTTTTGAGAAAAGATCAAGGCCAAATGACTGATGCTGACCTTGGGCACCAGATAAGTACACCAGAGCAAATCAAAGTCTTGCAGGGTCCTGAGATAACAGCGAAGATGAGAACAGAAACCAGATGAGGCCTTGACAAGACCTTGTGCCTGACCCGTAGAAATGGACCCCTCGTAACTCACATCTCCTGCTCTCCTGCTTTTCACCTCCTACATGCCATTCCCTCAAGCCTTCCTTTAAAAACCCCTCAGTAAATGTAAATCTTTGAGATGGGATAGTCTGCCATCTCCTTCGGCTGAATGCATCTGCTTTTCTAACACCAACCATTTGACTTCTGAGTTTTTTTTTTCTTTCCTTTTCAAGGGGGTGGTCAGCCGGACCTGAGTCCGGTAACACAAGTACTTATCATTGTGTTATAATTGCCTACAGCATTCAGCACAGTAACATGCTGTACAGGTTTGTAGCCTAGGAGCCGTAGGCTATACCGTATAGCCTAGGTGTGTAGTAGCCTATACCATCTAGGTTTGTGTAAGTACACTCTGTAATTTTAGCACAAGGACGAAATTGCCTAACGACGCATTTCTCAAAATCCCTGTTGTTAAGTGACGCATGATTGTGTATTTAAATGAATTAAGAAATAAAAGAAAGGGGCCGGCCCGGTGGCCCACTGCTACAGTGCGCCACTTGGGAGTGCGGTGGCGCTCCCGCCGAGGGTTCGGATCCCACATACAGACCGGTTCCCACTCACTGGCTGAGCAAGGTGCGGGCGCGACACCGAGGGTTGCGATCCCGTTGCTGGTCCCGGTCTGGTACGGGCGCGACACTGAGGGTTGCGATCCGTTGCCGGACACAAGAAAAGACAAAAAGGAAAAAATAAAATTAAAAAAAGAAATAAAAGAAAGAATAGAAGCCATAATTAACTATGAAAACATTATGGGGAAAGAAAACTGATTTGAAATAAAGAAATTTAAAAAATACATTCTTTGAAATGAAAGAATAGCACACCATATCGTATGTAGAAGTTGGTGAATAGCAGATTAGAAATAGCTAAAATGAGAGTTTGTCAACAGGAAGATAGTGCTGATGAAGATACAGGATGTATCACCTTTTACCAAAGCAGAGCACTATGTAAAAGAGAGGTTAAGAGACAGGGAAGCGACAGTACGAAGGCTCACTCTATGTCTAACAAGGGAAAATGAGAGACATAATGACTGAGTCATTTTCTAGAGCTGGAAAAACGCAAGGCTCTTCTGATGAAGGAAGCACACAAAGCTGTGGACATGATAAATAACGGCCGGCACAGTTGAGGGTGGGGATATTATCTGGAAAACAGGAGAATTAGGCAATATAAGCATGTGACTTAGGGAAGCACAGAGATACAGAGGTAAATACCAAATGATCAAAGCAGAAAGGGTAGAGGGTAGTTGCCTCTGGAAATGAAGAAATGGAAGATAAGGTTTGTGGAGCTATTTTCCTTCTTAAAATAGAGGGACGTAAAACTTTGATTAATATGAAGATTTTTTAAGAGATAAAAAATATCTGACATCTGGATACATTCTAATTAAACTGCACGTCAAAAAGACAAAATGTTCTGTTTCTGATTGCTTTTAAGATTTTCAAGTATTCCTTGAGAAATAATTCCAAACATGCATCCTTTTTTTACCCAGTAATACCTCCTCTGAGAATTTGTCCTCCAGGAAATCTCTCAAGGCTCACAGGGCACTGAGATGTTCACTGTTCTGTAGTCTGTAAGAGTGAAAAAGAGGAAACCACTTCGATGCCCATCAAGTTTATGGTGAAGTTATGATGAATCCACCCTATGGTATAACATGCTGTTGTGAAAAAGCATAAGCTAGACTGAAATATAACAAAATGGAGAGGGCCCCAAAATATGTTCAGTGAAAAAAGCAAGTTACTGAGTGATATCAGTAAAAATAGCAAAGTAAGGACCTCCAAATATTTGCTGTGTTGAAGATGTGTCCCAAATCAGGCACAGAGCCCATCAGCAGAGACAGGGAGACCTGCTAACTGAGCAGAGATTTCAGCAGCCACACAAGACAAATAATACAGACTTTATAGAATTAGTTCTGAAAGTCACCAAACAACTACTTCTACAACAAAGACCAACAACAAGTCCTGGGAGTGGTTAAGAATCTGATTTCCAGAGCTGTAACATTTTGTTATCTAAATTGTCTGGTTTTCAACCAAAAATTATGAGATATGCAAAGAAACAAGAAAGTATGGTCCATACACAGAGGAAAAAAAATCCTGTCAACATAAACCATCTCTGAGGAAGCCCAGATGTTGGACTTACTAGGTTTTAAATCAGCACTTTTGAATATGCTCAAAGAACTAAAGGAACCAAACACAGAAGAAAATGCTCAACCTCATAA
>NW_007728248.1:13914-21171 GCF_000696425.1 Galeopterus variegatus | reverse complement strand
TGTTGCCTGTCCCGGTCCGGTACGGGGGCAACACTGAGGGTTGCGATCCGTTGCCGGACAGGGAAAAAGAAAAAAAAAAAAAAAAAAAAAAAAAAAAAAACAAATGTCATGAAGTCCACAAAAGAACAGGCACTTTTCTATTCAGTGCCTCTGAACTCTTACTTTACACAGCGTTCTCATAAGTTTGGTCACCTGGGTTCTAAAGTTAAGCATATCTGAAGCAGCAAATTAAAGCAGCAAATTGACAGGAGCAAGAAGTGTAATTATAGTAATAATTACTAATTATTGTTTTTTTCCTACCAGCTGGGAACTTTTAGTGACCCCAGAAACTGAGGCTCAGAGAGGGAAAAAGAACTTTCCTAAGGACACATGGAGACATAAGCAAACTGACAGATAAAAGAACCAAAGCCTGCACTCAGTGCCTCACCCCTAGGAGAAATTAATGAAAATGCGGATTAGCTATTTTAACAAAGAAACAGCAGTCTGGTGCTATTTTGTGTGGGAGATAAGAGTCCTCTAAATCTGTCTAGTTCCCACAGATAGCACAGCACAGAAGCCAGTGTTCCCGCTGTTCACACACAAAAGTTCATTCCTTGAATCATCATGAGAAAATACTGCATTGTATCCACTGAGCTCTGTTTAATGAGTCAGGGAACTATGTGATACATTTGAGAAATATCAGAACTGGACCAGCCGGTGAGGCCTGGCTTTGCCCATGAGCTGCGACCTTGAGCAAGTTGCTTAACAATTAGCTGAGGGCGATTGGTTGAACCAATAATCTCTGAAATTCTTTGAGTTCCATGAAACTTGGACCAACCATTTTCTCTGAGATGACCTTGGCTGGGGAACCCAGATTCCCTACAGGGCTGAGAGCGCCACCTGGTGATTCAAGTTAGTAAGGGAGATTTTTTTTTTCACCTTCTAGGCCAGACCAACCCAGTATACCATTCCAGTTTAGACCTGCAGGATTGGTTCTTCACTTGTTTTTGTTTTTAACTTCTTGACTTTTTAAAAATTGTGAAAATGTGCCTTTTACTGGGAAGAGGGTACATAGATTTCATCCCAAGGTTCTTAATCTTCCCACCCTCAAGCCAAGTTTAAGAACCACGAAGTCAAGGAAACGTTAGGCCCAGGGCAGTGGTCATTTTATAAACACTGGCTTGAGGCTGTGACTTTATTTGGAAAGCTATTTCACCTCCCTGAGCCTCATCTGCGAAATGCAGATAAGAATAATACCTACTTCAGAGGTTTGCTCAAAGGATGGAAGGGCCTATCCCATGGAAAGTGTGCCTTTCCCTGAGAGCAAACAGTGCCATATTACGAGGGAACTTTCTTGAAATCTTGCAGAAAGTCATCCATCAGCTGGAAAAGCCAGGATGCAAGTCGTACCTCTTCTCCCCAACACTGTGTCTACCAGTTTAGCCAGACAAAGTTCTCCTGGACAGGGAATGCAAAACTTTTATTGTTGAATTGAGTTTAATATACTCTTCTTTGAGAGATGGGATGGAACTTTTGCAGGGATGGGAGACAGAACTGAAGCAAACAATGATCAGGGACTGGGACCCTAAAAAGTTGGGAATTCCTAAGTACACACCCAAAGTAGTTTGACTGAAATCTTTGGGGAAAAAAAAAATACTGGTATAAAATACTTGACTGAATTCCAGCCAGGTGTCTTGGCATACAGAGAGCCCGATCTAAGTAAAGAGGCAGGCTTTTAAAATGCCACTCTGCTCACAGCAGGGCGGCAAGGGAAGCAAGAACTATTTCTTTCCAGAAGACAGAAGTGGAATAATGGGTAAGGCATGGAGGGATCCAGAAATGAGGTGCCCCAGATTCTCTGAGCCACTTAGTGGCTTAAGTGTTCATTGAGTGTCCATCAATTGATGAATAGATTAACGAAATGTGGTATATCCATATAACGGAATATAATTTGTCCATGAAAAGAAATGAAGTACTGATACATGCTACGACATGCATACATCCTGAAAACATTATGCTATGTGAAAGAAGCCAGACTCAACATATATTGTTTAATTCTGTTAATATGAAATGTCCAGAATAGGCAAATCTATAAAAACAGAAAGTGGATTAGTGATTTCCAGGGTAGGAGGAATGGTGGGGGAATTGGGGGTGACAGCTAAATGGTAAGGTGTTTCTTTTGGGGGTGATGAAAATCTGAAATTGATGGTGGTGATGGTTGCACAACTCTATGACTATACTAAAAACCATTGAATTGTACACTTTAAGTGAGTAAATTTTATGGTATGTGAATTATAGCTCAATAAAGCCATTACCAAAAAAAAAAAAAAAAAAAAAAAAAAAACTATCCAAAACTCACTTTTATTGGACTTCGCACATCAGTATCACAATAGACAGATCCTCTGATGTTACATAAACTTTGAAAAAACAAGTGTTAATGGCTGTGTAATATTCCAACAGGTGCATATTAGGTAACCAATAAAAACTGTAGTCTCCAAAAGTTGGTGAGACTAGTTGCCCCTGGGGAAGAGGACTGGGGGCTGGGGAAGGTGGGCAGAAGGCTTCCTTTCAAGATATAATTTCACTCTAAAATTACTTGAATTTTTTTTGTTTGTTTTACTTTTTATTCACAAACACCAATGAAGTGCCCCCGTTCTCTGGCCCACATGAGTATCACTCTTTGTCCTGACTGTTCTTCCTCTTTCCCATTTTCTTCTGCATTTAAGAAATTTTTTTTTTTTTTGTCTTTTGTCTTTTTCCGTGTCCGGCACGCAACCCTCAGTGTCGCCCCCGTACCGGACCGGGGACCGGCAACGGGATCGCAACCCTCGGCGCCGCTCCCGCGCCTCGCTCAGCCAGTGAGCGGGAACCGGTCTGCATGTGGGATCCGAACCCTCGGGCGGGAGCGCCGCCGCGCTTCCCAAGCGGCGCACTTATCCAGTGCGCCACCGGGCTGGCCCAGAAATTTTTAACTGTAGAGAAATATATGTAACATGAAATGTACCATCTTAACCGTTTTTAAGTAGCGCCGCCGCGCTTCCCAAGCGGCGCACTTATCCAGTGCGCCACCGGGCCGGCCCAGAAATTTTTAACTGTAGAGAAATATATGTAACATGAAATGTACCATCTTAACCGTTTTTAAGTACATAGTGCAGTGGCATTAAGTACATTCACATGGCTGTGCAGCCATCACCACCATCCATCTCCAGACACTTCATCTTGCAAAACTGAAACTCTGTCCCCATTAAACAACTCCCCATTTCCTCCTCCCCCATTCCCTGGCCACCACCATTCTACTTTTGGTCTCTAGGCATTTAACTACTTTAGGCATGTCATATAAAGGAAATCATACAGTATTTGTCTTTTTGTCACTGACTTATTTCACTTAATGTAATGTTCATTCGGATTTTTTTTAAACCATTAGACTTGTTATTACTTTTTTAGTTAAAAAGACTAGTTATTTCTTAAAAATCACAAAAAACTCACAACTCTGTGTATACTTATAATATGAAATTAAGGAAAAAAGCAGGAATCAAAACTGTTTAAAATGTTATCACAACTTTGTAAAACAAAATCACACACGTTAGGAAAATGGTTCATCCTGGCTTTCTCAGCATAGTCCTGAGTTTACTAAGTCCCTTTATCTCCGCAAATTAAAAACACTTGTGATTGTCAAGCCACATGTCCCAATTTAAAATTGAGAAAATAATATTTTTCTATGTCAACACGCACATTCAGCAAGTGAATTTAAGACCAAAGAACAGGAAAGTGATCAAAGAGTGTTTTCTACCTGAGTTGTATGTTCTGTGTCCAGCAGTTTTCATCATGGGTGATCTAGCTTACATCTTTTCCTGTCAAGTTTCCCACCATAGAGTTGTCTCATTGGGATAAGGAGGGGCCGTTCAGATGGTACTGGCTCTGGAGAACTGATTGTGTGGATAGTTTAGTAACTTCACAGGAAGAGACTGAAATTGACTATAGTGGAAGTATTTATACGGTGGAAATTGGCAAACACTACAAATCACCCACAACCCAGAGAGTCTGTGGTTAAACATATACCAGCACACTGCTGGGCTGCTCTCCCCTGTTAGGGTGGGTGGTTCATCCACCTCTCTTAGCCCCTGGTTACCCATTTCTCAGAGAACTGAATGGTCATTTTCCTGATCCCTCTGAAAGTGGCATTTTGCCTTCTTGGGGTGGATCTGCCTTCCAAGTCCCATGGTTCTTTGCCACTTAGAGACATTAAACCTCACCCTGCTGGTCTAGATAGAAGAGGTTGGGCTCTGGTCAAAAATGCAGACAATCCCTAACTTACAATGGTTCAAGTTATGATTTTAGACTTTACAATGGGTTTATCAGAGTATTAAATGCATTTTCAACTTCCGATGGGTTTATTGGAGTGTAACCCCATTTAAGTCAAGGAGCGTCTGTGGCAGACTCATTTGACAGCTCTCCATTTCCCACTTTTCCATCTCATTTTGCCAGCTTCTTCTTGGAACTTTTCCTGATTTCAGGAACTTTCTGGCTGCCGCATCCTCACTCCAATTCTTTCTTCTGGGCAGAAGGCACAGGGGAGAGGTGTGTGTGTGTCTGTGTTGGCGGGGAGCAGGGGGTGTTGTTGGAAGGTTTAGTAGGTTTTCTTCTGCAAAGAATAAGCCAGGTTCATTTTGCCCTTGCTCCTTGAGGTGTCAGCCTGTGGGTCCCAGGCCCGGCAAGGAGGTGGGATTTTTGTCGTCCACTTTTTAGTATCTCTGGAAGCAAGACTTCCAGAACTGAACTGAGAAGCACACTCCTACCCAAGCTGTTCCCTACTGGCCCTCTCTTTCCGAAGCCCCCAGGAGATTATTTCTAGTTGAACTAGAAGCAGGTTGTTGCTAAGAAACCCTTCAGAATTACCTTAGGGAGGGGACACAGACATGAGAATGAGTAGGGGAGAAATAATAGACATAAAGGTAGGTTGCTTGAGCCTTCGAAGACCCAGGCTGCCTTATAAGGGCTGGCTGTGGAGTCAGGTAGGAGCCCCTATCTGTTCCTCCCTCCAGGATGGGTCAAAATGACACAGCCCCAGACCTGGCTTCAAATTGTGGCTCCCCCTTTTCACGCCTTGTCACTTAACATCTCAGAGCCATCTGTAAAATAGGAGCACACTTAGCCCAGAGCCCAGAGTAAGTTTTCAATTCCTGGAAGGTGAAAATGAAACAAAACAAAGACAGCCGCGTGCAGCGTGGACAGAAGTGTTGGTGCCCACAGTGCACACATGATTGTGGGATTCAGGAGCCCGGACTGAGTGACATCTCAAATGATAAGCTGCAAAAGGTCTGTAACGATCTTTGTGGAGTTCCTTCATACAGATCAACTCATGTAATCTTCACAACGAAACCATGAGGCAGACATGAGCTGTTTTACAGATAGGAAAGCAGGGCTCTAAAAGGGCCCTACATTGCTGGGGACCCCATGGTGAACACCTGAGTCACTGGTCACTGTTCTAGGCAGGGCACTTTCTATGTCCAGAGTGCAAGTGGACGTCAGGGCAGGGCAGGGCAGGGCAGTGTCCTGAAGTGCAAGTGGACGTCAGGGCAGGGCATTTCCTAACACAGCTTCTGTCTCAGGGCTGGCAGGAGCACAAGTAGCCATACCAATGAGGTGTTTCCTGGGCCAGCTCAGCTCAGGGGAATATCTGTGTCTGCTCTCCCAGTGACTCCCAAAGCATGCAGACCCATGTCTCCTTGGCCCTGGCAGCCTGTTTATATGTGACAAGAGTGGAACTGTTGGGCAGGACTTGGACTCAGACAGATACAAGTCTAGTCCTGGCTTTACCACCAACCAATGGACTGTGTGACATGGCGTGTAACCTCCCAGGGCTGTAGTTGTCTCACTTATAAATGGGACTGAATGGTACCTTAGGTCCAAGGGTTGCAGGGAGGGCCCAGTGAGATTAGAACCGTACATTGACTCAGCAAATAGGTCAGGAGGCCTGCTGTATGCAATTTCCCTTGCTAGGCACCACGAAGGTCACAGAAAATTCCAGACCCTCAGCTGAAAACTTGCCAGTTATTGACTTTATTTATAACCTGTTTACCTCAGGTAATGATGTGAGGTGTTTGCTGGAAAAGCTGAGGAACTACAATATCAAAACCGGTTACCTTTTGTTTATTCAACAGATATATATATCAGGTGGCATCTAGATGCCAGGGACTGGGATACAGGAAATGGATCTGGTTTAGGACAGTATTCACATTCCATCGCCAGGCAAAAGATGAAAAGCAAGAACCAAAGGGGAAGGGAAAGTGGGAACACTCTGTCAAGAGTCAGCTGAAGAGTTAAAATCATTGAGCATAGAGTTAAAAAAAAAAAAAAAAGACCCGTGCAGCTGCCTGGCTCACTTTATCAGGAACAACACACTTTTTTTTTTTTTTTACTGGTTTCAAGGGGATTTCTTTATGGAAGAAGCACTTCAATAAGGAACGTTTAAGCAACAGAACAAGTGAGTTTAACAGCAATTTTTGTTCTCCCCAACATTTTATGAGGAACATTTTCCAACATACAGAAAAGTTGAAAGAATGTGAACACCCATATCCCCGTCTCCTAGAGCCTACAATTAATATCCTGCTGTACTAATTGTTTTTTGTTTGTTTGTTTGTTTGTTTTTACATAAGTTTCTCCTATAACTGTTTCAAGTACGGTTCTTCCTGAGGCTATCACGGCCACATTCTCCCCAGGACAGGCGGATAGGATGGGAACATGGGCAGGGAAGAGAGGGAATTTAGCCCGGGAATGTAGCTCTTTGGGAATGTGACTGGGTGGGGGTGGGGGAACTAAAAAGGAAAAACAAAAACAAAACTCGTGAGAAACAAGCCCCGCTGACTCTTAACTGTGTGGTCTCAGCCAGCTAATAGGAGAACCGGAGTCTCGAGGCTGCTTTTGGCAGGAGGTCCAGGGATCATCTTTCTCCTACTCCCTTCTGCCAAAGGTAGAAAAAGGCAGCGATGGCGGCCCTGGCGCCCGCCTTGCACCCGGGAACGCAAATGCGAATCCCCGGAGCGGCTCGGCTGGGACGAGCGGGGGGCCCTGCATTCTGCAGCCTGGCGGCCGGCCCCTCCGGCTCCCGGTTCTGCAGCCCGCGGGCCGGGGCGGGGGCGCGTCCTGCGGCAGCTGCAGGGCCCGGTCCGGCCCAGCTGTCCCCGCGCCTCCAGACTGCTGTCCCGGGCGGAGTGGCCTCGGGGAGGGCCCAGCCGTCGCGCTCCTCCCCCGGCCCGGCGGGACTGGGCTGGGCGCGCT
>NW_007728248.1:0-13904 GCF_000696425.1 Galeopterus variegatus | reverse complement strand
GGCGCGCTCTTTGCATAGAGCCCTCCTTCCCTGCCAAGGTAGAGGAAGTTGGGCTCCCGCCTGCACTAGAGGCGGGAGGGGGCCCGCTCCTGTTGTTTTCCGCCGGCGGGAGTGGCAGGCGGGCGCAGGGGGCGGGGTGCGCCCTCCCACCCGGCCCGGGCGCTCCGGAGAGGGGGATCCGCACCGGCAGCTGAGCGCAGCTCCCAGCCTCGGACATCGGCCTCACCCCCAAGCATCCTTCCTGGGGTCGCGGAAAGTGGGGCCACCCTGCGGTTCCGAAGACCTGGGAGAGCACTCGGTACCCCCAGGGGCCGGGGCCCCGGGGCGCACACCCAGCCGTGCCGGAGCCTGCGTTTCCTGAGCCGGGATCTGGGGCGAGATGGCCGCGGGCGGCCGGGCGCCAGAGCCCCGCGTCCTCGTCTGCCTCGGGGCGCTCCTGGCCCGCTGGGTCGCCGCAGGTAAAGGGGCCGCGATCTGGAGGGAAAAGTTGCGTTTTCCCAGGCAACGGTGGGCAGGGGACAGCGAAGGACCGAATTCCCTCCGACTCCGCCCGAATCAGTGGTGGCCGCGGCCCCGAAGCCGCCCCGTGAGGGTCTTGGGTTTCCTGCTCGCCCCTCGCCAGTCTTTGCGGGAAGGAATTTTCCCGGGCGCTCGGCGGAGGGCGGGATGTCTCCAGCCCTGGGGTGGGCAGCCGGCGAGGCTGCGGAGGTCCTGCGGAGAGGCGATGGGCGAAACGAAGAGGCACGTGCAGGGGGAAAAATGATGTTTTCACAAGCGTCGGATGTAAATTCGCGTTCTGGTTTTACCGGCTGCGCTGGTGCTCACACTCGAGGCTCCCACCTTATTTTTCTCTCCTCCTTCTGCCCAAGGTTGAACGCGCCTTACACCTGTCACCCGTGGGTTTCCCTACACACCCCTGCAAGCCTGCCTGCGCGGGCTAGAGCATTCAAAGCCGTGCCTTCGCTCTTTTTAAAAACACTTGTTTTGAAATAATTTTAGACTTACGAAAAACTTCCCTTCACACTTGACATGACTGGCAAAAGAAGGTCTTAAATGCTTCATCTATATTCCTCTTTGTTTCAAGAAAAAAAAATAGAGGGTTGTTTACAAAAATATGTAGAATGTCAAAAGATTGAAAAAATATTTTTGAATTTAATTCACCAGCCAGTGCGTGTCTACCGTGTGCAGTTAGTGTGACAAGCAGGGAGGTGGGATGAGAGAAAGGAGGTGGAGCCAGAAGTCAGCGCAGTTTGCCAGGTTGCATGTGGAGTGCTGTGTTCCCAGGTCCAGCCCACCCAGGTGGTTTCCTGCAGGTTCCTGGATGTGATCGTAAATTGCACCTGAGCTTCCTAGCAGCAAGTGCCAAAAGTTCTTAATTGTTAGGCTCTTACTAACTTTTGTATATTCTTTTAAAAAATCATTTAATAACAGTCAAATTTCTCATAATCTAGATTTCCAGTTTATAATGAAAAATCTGAAGGTCTGGTAGGGCAGGTCTTGTTTCCCACATGGAACTGAGCTGTGGTTATCCTTTTTACCTAGAGCATGTGACCCCAAATTTGTCCCACCCCTCCCTGTTGTAGTATTCATCCCATCTCTCTTCAGTCGTGTACAGTACTGCCATTTGACTTAGTGATCACTGTGCTGGGGGGAAGGGGAGGAAGGACAGTCTCCAACTGGCCATCTCCAGAAATTAAAGGTGATTGTCAAATATTCCTTTTGTCCCAGATGTCTGAGTGTTTCCTACACTGTGAACACAGTGGCCTGGTGATATCAGAACCCTGGGTTGAAGTCATCATGTTGGAATGAACCAGCCTTCAGGTTGGCTGCTGCTCTCCACGCAGGGAACCTACATCTGCGGCCATGTCCGGGCCTAGGTCACCTTTGTTTATAGTGCTAGGTGGCTTCCTGAGCTTGGTGTATTGTTGTTGGTTGGTTGTTTTTCAAGTTGGGAGTTGTCCTGGAAAAAAAATATCTGTCTCCTGACACTCACTAGCAGACTGTGTTCTTCTGCTTATCACCTCGGATTGTAAACCCCAGGTCATTCTCAAGAAAAGCTGCAAAGAAAAAAAAAATGGGGGGTATAATTCCAACTCTGTAAATACTAGTACAAGGGTGGCATCAAGAAAGTTTATATTTCTCCCTCCTTTGTTCCAAATTCTGAATTTAAGGTTGGGGGACAACAGGGTGCCCTCTGGACACTTTGTGAATGACTTCCAGTAGCACAAACTGTTACTGTATTGTCTCACCCTGCGTGGTGTGGGAGACCACAGTAAATCGTTGTGACCCAGAGCACTCGACACCTGAATGACAATTCCACATCTCCCAGTGACTTTTGTGGGACGTTAAGTAAATCACTTAAGCTTCCTGAACCTCTGTTTTCTCAACCATAAAATGAGGGGACGTAGGATGATCAGGCATGGAACTAGTGCATCCTCCAGGACCATCCCTTCCATGTCTGTGTTGGACATCACTAATCGATGATTGTGTTATTCTCCACTGAGCCAGAACTCAGCGTCATCTCCAGCCCAGCCCTCAGGGCAGCCACTTCTCTGGACTAGATGAATCTCTGAGGTCATCTTCAACTTCACTAGTTTAAAAAAAAAAAATGGAGTGAGCAAAGCCAGGAGGAGAAGTGAAATGCTTTCAGTGGTTTCCTTTGTGATCATGTCATTCTGTTCCTTGCAGGAGAAGACAATATTAGCTCAAGTTCCAAGACTTAAGTTTCACCAAGGCTTTTCCAAGCCACTGTTCCTTTATTCCTTTGCCAAGGAGTCAGGGAAGGGGCAGGTCTGCAGGTCTTGTAAACGCACATTGCATCTGTAACTCTGAAGTTTACCTTCCTCTCCTCAGTGGAGATTGCCTCCTAAGAACTTGGGTTCCCAGGCCTAATGGTTTGAAAGTAATTCAGAAGCATTTCTTGCTGTTTTGGAATCTCTAGCATTAGATGATATTCTCCACCTTTCAACAAGCGGTTTAGATTTTTTTTTTCCCCACGTTAATCTGGCTCGAAAGTCTTTTTTGGGAACGGTGTGGCCAAGATGGTGAGAGAGTCGAAATTTGCCGCAGCTCCAGGCTGGCTTCAGATCTTTCAAGCGGAGCCCCTTCTAACCAGACAAGGGACCAAATACAGATTAACTATTGCTCTTTCTTTTATAAATGGGAAGGATTCCCAGAGGCAGGTGGCAGTTTATTTTTTTAATAACAGCTTTATTGAGATATAATTTACATACCACAAAATTCACTCTTTTAAAGTGTACAATTCAGTGGTTTTTAGTATGTTCACAAGGTTATGCAACTATCACCGCTAATTAATTCCAGACATTTTCATCATCCCAACAGCTTCTGCCCATATTTCTGTCCCTGTGGCCTTTCTGTATGTGGGAGGTGGTTGTGGAGGGGGCTGGGAAACTGTGATACTTCTCGGCTAAATGGGCTGCATTTGCTTCCTGTTACCTAGTGAAGGACTAGTGCTGGATCAGTTGCCCCTTGGCACCTGTTAGTCTTGAGTGGGCATCTGAATCACTTGGAGGGCTTGTTAAAACCACAGCCTGCTGCCTCCCTTTCCCCAGTTTCTGAGTTAGGTGTTTTGGGACAAGGCTTGATCATTTGTATTTCTTTTTCTGTTTCGTTTGTTTGTTTATTTGGTGGCTGGCCAGTATGGGGATCAGAACTCTTGGCCTTTGAATTATAACACTGCTCTAACCAACTTGCTAGATGATTTCTAACAAGGCTGCTGCTGCTGCTGATGATGATGATGATCTGGGCTTTTGAACACGCTGTTCCCTCTGCCTGGGAACCTCATCCTCACCTTTACCTGGCCCATTCTTACTCGTCCATCAGATCTCAGTTTGACTTTCTGGAGGAAGTCTTTCCTGACATGCACCATGGCTGGACTTAGGAGTCCTTTCTCTGAGGGCTTATCTTGGTGATTATCAAACTGCATCATAATTGCTGGCTTGTGGAATGTTTTCCCCACTAGACTGTGAACTTCTGGAGGCTTCTGTCCATTTCATCCACAACTGGATCTCCAGTGCCCAGCATAGGGCCTGACCCAAAGTGGGTGCTTAGTCACTACTGTGCATAGAGCTGTCGAGAGAACTTTAACTTCAGGATCATTTAGACCTGAGATGGGGAGAGGGAAAGAGAGAGCAGCAGGAGGGTGAGGACAAAGTCAACTCCTGCTTCCTTCCACCCTTCTGGATTTCTAGGCCAATAAAACTGCTTGGGTCCTGTATCAGTTCTTCATTGCCACAGTAATGCTGTGTAACAAACAGCCACACCATGATGATAGGGTTTGCTGCTTGCAGGCCTGGGGTGGTTGGTTAGGTGCTTCTGCTGGCCTTGACTGGGCTCACTCACATGTCTGGGGATCAACTGACCGGCTGAAGGTGGATCTAGAATGGCCTCAGCTGGAACAACTGAGACAACTTGGGGCTACACCATGTAGTTTTCATCCTCCCCCCAAACTTGACCTGGGCATGTACTTCTCATGGCTATGGCTAATTTTTTGAGGAACCACTACACTGCTTTCCATAGAGGCTGCAACTTTTTACATTCCTACAGTGGTGCACAAGGGTTCCTCGCCAACATTTGTAATTTTTTGTTTTATTGGTAGTAGCCATCATAATGGGTATGAGGTGGTATTTCACTGTAGTTTTGATTTTCATTTCTCTAGTGATTATGCACAAGCACTCTTTAAGCCTCTGCTTGCATCACGTTTGCTAACATCCCATTGGCCAAAGCAAGCCACATAGTTGAGCCCAGAGTAAGAGTGGGATGGCACTGCAGAGACATGGTGGGAGTGTGGACAGTGGGTGGGGTGTGGCGGGAAATCGGGGCATGCAATTTATCATGAGTTCATTAATGTCATTGACTGGCCAAGGATCTCTACACAGCAGAAGCTCTATGTGTTGTCCCATCTGAAAAACCCGCACTTGATTTTTCAAAATCCTAATGCAGAGGGACTTTTCAAAAAGGGAGGTTATTCAGAGATCAAGAAAGGTAGTAATGCCCTGATCTTGCCTTGTGTAGGACTGGAGGCTGTCATCGGAGAAGTTCACGGGAACGTTTCTCTGCACTGTGGCAACATCTCGGGACCAAGGGGCCTGGTGACCTGGTACCGGAATGACTCGGAGCCTGTCTTCCTCCTCTCCTCCAATTCCAGCCTTCTGCCAGCCGAACCTCGCTTCTCTCTAGTGAACACCAGCTCTCTGCACATTGAGGCGCTGAGCCTGCAGGATGAGGGGAACTATACCTGCCAGGAGATCCTGAACGTGACTCAGTGGTTCCAAGTGTGGCTGCAAGTGGCCAGTAAGTGGGGTTGGTGGGGATAGGGGCTGGAGAGGCACTCAGAGCCTTGGACAGGAGGAGGCCATGGTCAGGGGCATGGACTTTGGCATCAGGTGGCCTGGATTTCATTCTAGGTTCTGCCACTTGCAAGCTGAGTGACCTCTCACACCTACATTTCCTCACTTGTAAGTGGGGATAAAAAGAATTCTTGCCTCATAAGATTGCTGTGAAGAATAGATACCAGTTTATAAAGTACTTTAAATGGGCCCTGGCATAGTAGCTAGCTTTTATTTTTAGCTTGTTGTTAATATCATCCCTGCTGTGAATATCATTTTATTGTATAACAGAGTCACAGTACAACATAATCGAGTCAGACTACCTGAATTGCAATCCTAAGGCTATCGTTTACTTCTGTGTCACCTTGAATAAGTAACTTAATGTCTCTGAGCTTTGGTTTTCCTCATTTGTTAATTAGGGATAATACATAGCAGGCCTTGTCAGGCATAGTGAGTGCTCTTATGCCGTAGTACTAAGCACAGGGCTCAGCATGAGCCACTGTTACTACTGCGTTTTCCTAAAACAGTCTACCATATAACGTGTGCTGATATACATGCATGAATTTAGAGCAGGAGTTTGCAAACTGTAGCCCGTGAGCCATATCCAGCTTGCTGCCTGTTCTTGTATATCCTGCAAGCTATAAATATTGTTTACATTTTTAAATGGTTGAAAAAAATCAAAAGAAGAAATAATATTTGTGACACGTGAAAATTATATGGAATTCAAATTTCAGTGTCTGTAAATAAGGTTTTATTGGAATATAGCCACACTTGTTTATTTACATATTATCAAAGAGGTAAGCATCTGTGACACAGATTGTATGGCCTGCAAAGCCTAAAGTATTTGCTCCTGGCCTTTTACAGAGAAAGTGTGCTAGTTGCTGGTTTAGAGGGACATCAGTGTTCGATATCCATAGTGTGTACTTTAATAGAAATACCTGTGTGATCACTTCAGTGCACTGTATCCAAGTTTCCTCATCTGGAAAATATTTACGCATTCCTTTATTCAATATATGTTTATTGAGAGCCTGATGCCAGGCAGTGTTCTAGGTACTAGGCCACAGGTGTGAACAAGACAGACAAGGTCCCTGCCCTCCTAAAGCTGACAGCCTAGTGGGGGAAGACAGACAAGAAACAAGAAAACAAACCAGTATCAGGCAATGTCAGAGTGACATGCGGTGCAGAGGATCAAGATGGTGTGCCGTGGGAGATCAGAGAGCAGCTTTTGGAGGTAGTGATGTTTAAGCTGAATGGTAGGTAGGAACCAGTGGTGCGAAGATAAGAGGAGAGAGCGCTCCAGGCTAAACAAGCGCTAGTGCAAGATGGGTTGAGTGTGGCACAACCGCAGATGGGGCAAAGGCCAGCATGGCAGGAGCCCAGTGTGTGAGAGGGTAGGCCTGTGAGATGGGGGGGTGTCAGACCATGGGGGTCCGGTGGGACTGGGGTTATGGGTTGAATTATGTTCCCCTAAAAGATGTATTGAAGTCCTAACCTCTGGTACCTATGAATGTGACTTTATTTGAAAATAGGGTCTTTGCAGATATAATCAGGTTAAGATGAGGTCATTAGGGCGACAAATCCTATTTGACTGGCATCCCTATGAGAAGAGGAAAATGCCATATGATGGTGGAGACATGCGAAGAACGTCATGTAATGACAGAGGCAGAGTTTGGAGGGATGCAGCTGTGAACCAAAGAAAGCCAAGGGTTGATGGCTGTCTCCAAAAGCTAAGAAAAGACAGGGAAGGATGCTTCCCTAGAGCCTTGGAGGGAGCCTGACTCTGCTGACACCTTGATTTCAGACTTCTGGCCACCAGAACTGTGAGAGAATACGTTACTATTGTTGCAAGCCATGCAGTTCGTGGTGTTTTGTTAAGGCAGCGCTAGGAAATGAATTCCCCTATTCAGGAGCTGGGATTTTATTCTGGATGCAGGAGAAACTCCTGGAACTTCAAGCAGGGGTGCGGCATCATTTGTCTTACATTGGAAAATGTATGTGTGGTCTCATGAAGAGCTGATAAAATAGAAACAGGGAAGGCAATTGGAGGTACAAGATGTTCGTGACCAGAACTAGAGTGGTGGCAGAGGCCTTGATGAAATGCACAGGTTTGGTAAATATTTTGGAAGTAGACCAGCAGAACTTGGTGGTGGATGGGAAATGGGAGATGAATGAAAGAAAGGTCTCAAGGACACTTCTAGATTTCTGGATGGTCTCTAAGGTTTCCGCCAGTTCTCAGAGTTTATAGAATCCGTAAGCACGGTGTTTCTGTGTTGGGAGAAGCCATAGATGAATTCCTGAATGGCCAGGAATGAATGTGGTTGTATCAAAAAATGTCACCCATCTTGGCTCAGCTGTGTGGTTTCCACTGTGAGATCATGGGCAAGTGCTGGCTGGTTTCCCTCACTCCAAGTGCCCAACAGTACGTAGTAATTCCTTCATGTCAGTTTCATCAATAAATATCTTCTCTTTTGACCACAGAGGAGTAATGTGGCATTACAACATTTTGTTTTTTTATCATCACTCTTTCCAGTTTATGACACTGATTAATCATTGGCTAAGTTTACCAGAGGATGGATTAGTTTCATGACTGCCCTGTAGGGAGATAACTGCAAGGTCCTGTTACAATGAAAGTTGAACTTACGCTATAAAAAATGTCACTAAACTCAAATGGCACGTTGTACTTCCTCAAGGGAAGTCCTGTGGGTGTCTGAATTACCATGATGTGATTTGTAGTGTGGAAATACATGTGGTCCCTGGCTAGTGTAGGACTTCTTGGTAAAAATGGGACACGGACGCCCTTTGGTTCACATGCCTCTGACTCTCACTCCAGGAGGGCCCTGGAAAAACACCAGATCCTTCAGGGAGTCCCTTCCTGCTGCTCAGACAGTGGCTGACAGGAAGGGCCTGGTATCCCTGATTGGAACTTGGCCCTAGTTTTTGCATAGATTTGGGAATATGGATTCGGTTGGATGCAACCACTATTTCTGGGTGGGCAGTGGTATTGCTGAGAGGCTGAGAGCAAATCTTCTGAGCTCCAGCTGCCTGGGTTCATATCCTGGTCCTGCTGGCTGTTGTCTTTGTGACTTTGGGGAAGTTCCGTGACCTCCGCAGACTTTAATTTTATCATCTGTGAAATGATAAAATTAAAATTAAAATGATAAAATTAGGGTTCAGGGTGGAACCTAGTCACAGATTTGTGGCATGCGTCAATGAAATGAACTTGCATAGCCTTCAGAATATAGTACAGTAGTCCCCCTTTACCCACGGTTTCATTTTCCACAGTTTGAATTACACGTGGTCAGCATTGTCCAAAAATATTAAATGGATCATTACAGAAATAAACAATTCATAAGTTTTAAATTGCTGGCTGTTCTGAGTATCATGATGAAATCTTACGCCATCCTGCTCCAACACACCCAGGATGTGAATCGTCCCTTTGTCCAGTGTGTCCACGCTGTAGACACCACATGCCTGTTAGTCACTTAGTAGTTGTGTTGGCTCAGATCCACTGTCATGGTGTCATGGTGTGGTGTTCAAGTCATTGTCCAGTGTGTCCACGCTGTAGACACCACATGCCTGTTAGTCACTTAGTAGTTGTGTTGGTTATCAGATCCACTGTCATGGTGTCATGGTGTGGTGTTCAAGTCGCCCTGATTTTACTTCATAATGGCCTCACAGCTCAAGAGTAGTGATGCTGGCATATTGTTACAGTTGTTCTATATTATTATTAGTTATTGTTGCTAATCTCTTCCTGTGCCTAATTTATAAATTAAACTTTAAAATAGGTATGGTATGTATAGGAAAAAACAGTACATATGAGGGTACTTCAAAAAGCTTGTGGAAAAATTGTATTATCTTTTAATTATATTTTTCCACAAACTTTTTAAAGTGTCCTCTGTAGGGTTGAGTACTATCTGCAGTTTCAGGCATCCACTGAGGGTCCTGGAACATATCCTCCAAGGATAAGGGGAACTACTTACCATTTGCCCTTGGTCCATGTTAACTCAATCAAATGATTAAGCTGGTGGCAGGATTCCTGTGGGAAAATTCATCTCAAGGTCCCAACAATAAATTTATATCTGAGCCTTTCGAACAGAGCTTGTTGTGGGTCAGGGACTCTGTGTGCTCAGATCTTTGCTTTTCCTGTCTTTTCACTGACATTGTTGATAATTTTGTTACATGTTCTCCTCTAAAGGAGAAAAGTTTGCAAACATTCTAACATGGCCTTGGAACCTTGCAAAAAAAATTTCCAAGATGTTACAAGTTATCTGTAAGTGACTTTGAATGTGTGAACGGACACTAAGCTTTCTGTATGAGGGCAGGTGAGTTTCTCCCTCCTTACCACCTGGACCTCTGCTTATCGATCAGTGGACATTTGGTGCCTCTGCCTTCTAGGGAGTCGGGTGTTCCATAGGCTTGGGGGGATTTAACCTCCCTTGCCTGGCATGGGCACCTGCAATGTGATTTTGCTAATCAACCCACAAGAAAAGAGTGTGCATTTAAAGGTGGAGTGGAAGAGTCCAGCCATCAAGATTGAGACTCTGCTCCTCTTCGTACGCAACTCCCCTGGTCAAGTTCAGGGCCGTTGTGGCTGTTTATTTCATCAATTTACCCATTCTCTCCCGCCTCCAGATTGGAATGGGTATGAGATTATAGCGTCTGTGTGTTTACCTGCAGGAAGGCTGGAGAGATGGGGAATGTAGCACAGATCTTACCACATCCTGGTAGACTTCGTGCTTTTTGCCAAGATACCATCTCTCATGCATTGGTGTCCTGAGTGATCAAGCTAAAGATCAGCCCATGAAAGACCTCAGTTACATTTCATGATACACGGTGCCAGGCTCACCCTCTGTCTGTTCTTCTCATGCCAAGCAAGTGTTTAGGAACCATTTGGCACATGGGTAGTGAGGAAGCTGGTTTGTATCAGCCTTCAAGAGCCCCTTGGGATTCAGTTGGGGTTTGGGGGATGGGGCGTGCTCCCCTCTAGCCATTGATGTGGCTGTCACTCTGAACTTCTAAGAGAGTCTCAGGAAATATCCCTGTTCCCTGACTAATGTATCCATTCACAGAGCCTTGTTCTTTGTGGACGGTAGTGCGCTGTGCCTCCTCACAACGTAGGACCCGAGGGGAAGGGAATGTTGGGCACCCCTGAGAAAAGTTGTTGGCCCCTGTAAGAAGGTGGGGTGATTCTTGCCCAAGGGTTGATTAGTTTGGGTCTTGTCAAGCTTATCTGAAGCAGAGATGGGTGCTTATAAGAGACTGAAGACCTCTGGGGTTGGGCTTTTTTGTATGGTTGACCGATTGACAGTCACTAGGGAGATCAGGAGCTTATGGGGTTGTCACTTTTGCCCATAAAAGAGATGTTGAGGGCTGGCCGGTTTTCTCATTTGGTTAGACTGTGGTATTATAACACCAAGGTCAAGAGTTTGGATCCCCAAACCAACCAGCTGCCCAAAAAAAAAAAAGTGATATCAAAACAGTGTAAGTTTTCTCAAGGATTTTATCCTATTGTAGAATTACAGGTATGTCCACTGATAAGCAGAGACTACATGGTACATTCTTCAGTCATTTTCAAGTAAAAAGGCTGACTGAAAAGTAAATGCCTGAAGGTAACCTTTCCTGTTGATGAGAAACCCAAGATACTCAGATGTAAATGAACCCGTAGGGACCCTTGGCTGGCCAACCAACAGTTATGGTAGGGAGGGAGAGGAGTGAGTTCTGACCTCAAGAGTGACAGCAGTGATAGATTGTTCTAGAACAGGATCCAGCAAACTTTTTCTGCAGAGGACCAGATAGTAAATATTTTAGACTATATGGGCCAATAGGCAAAATCAAGGCTATTATATAATTATTTATATAGGTATAGACAAAACAAATTTCCCTATTTTTTGACAAGATTCAAAGTATAATGAGTACATTTTTTCACAGTACAGGTCTACTAATGTAAAGAATGGAATTCTTTTTTGAGGGGGATAATATTTCATTTAGTTGGGATTCAAAGGTAGTATTTTCTCTCATCAAATGGATTGAAAATGTTCATCAGTAAAAACATTCTTAGCTCATGGGCCATATGAAAACAGAATCAATCTACAAGTATACAGCTGATAATAATATCAGATAACATTTACTGAATAATGACCAGGCTAAGTGCTCTGCTTGTATTATCTCACTGGATCCTTCTATAACCCTGTGATCTAAGTTGTTAGTGTTTTTTCATTTTATAGGAAGGACAGCAAAGAGAATGAGAGGATGGCACTTGCCCAAGGTTGTCATCCTATGAGTGGCAGTGGGATTTACTCCCAGGTCTGTCTGAATTCAGGGTATAGGCTTGTAACCGCTGAGCTCAGGCACCCATGTGAGAAGGAGTCAGGAACTGACACTGACAATGACCAAGGCCTTGATGAGATGCTGAGCCTTTGTAACCACCCCCATTTTTATTTCTTTGCCTTTTCATTTTTGTTTCCTCCATTTGTCTGTCTCTCTGATTGCAACCATCACCCCATAAGCAAAAAGGGCTGGTGGTTTCTGTTTAGGAATATGAGAGGGGTAGAGAGAGGAGTGGGAGGGAAGGAAATGGGCACCTCCTCCTTTGTAGTAAGCTAGGGTAGAGGAAGAATCCCAGGGAATCAAGAAGGTGGTGTCAGTTTTAATCAAGAAATCAGACCCAACCCAAAAGGGTATAGATTGGCCATGACCTTTGAACACAGCAATTCAGGAGGCCCTTTTGGTTCTTTTATCTGATTTTTTTTTTAAATCCTTCTACCTGCTTCTATTTTATCTGCTTCCTGTAACCAACCCCATTCCTTGCTTAGAATTGTGCTGGTCAAAAGCCCCTTCCACCTGGTTTCTGGGGGTCCACACTATCCATGCCAGGCCACTGAGGCCCCCAGACTACAATTTGGAACAACCCGCAGGCTTGTCTGATCTAACGCACTACCTTACCTGGCCTGGGCATTGGCCACCAGTCCCTAATAGGTCCCCTGTGCTTAATTGGCTGCATGTCAGCTGTGGGCACACCCAGCACCTGCTGGTTCACGTATTTAACAAACTAGCCAGCAACAGTGATTGGTACATTTCAGCACCTCCCAAATCACAGGATAATTTTCCCCCCAGACCGTTGGTGGGAAGTGACATGATTCCAGCAGATTCCTGCAACTATTAGGAGCCAGTCCTACCTTGACAAGAGTATTGTCAAGAATATTGTCCTTAGAAACCCGTAATTTCCATAGTTATACAGTGACCTCAAGTGTTAGGTGAAGTAGATACAGTGCTTTAAGGGGCTCTATCTGGGAAAGCCTTTTCCTCCCACAAATAATTTTTTCCTCTGGCCTATTCTGTTTAAAATTCTACAGCCATAGGTATATTCCTTTGGTGAGGGGGAAAAACACAAGCTCGCACTTTTTCCTCTTTTGTTGCACAACAACAACACAGAAGACCTGTGACCAAATGTGTGGGGATTTCTCCCCACCAGCAAGCAAGCAGTTCTGCAGCAGGCACCGGCTGGGTGTCTTCCAATTCAATTCCAATGCTGTCTACTGGAGATAGTGTCAGATCACACAGGTTGACAGCTCATTCCCCCAAGACTGTCCCCACTGTAGACACCAGTTTCAAGTCCCAGCCTCTGTAATTTCTTGCTGACCGGCTTCAAGTTGGGATTCCCACAACCCCCTCTTTGGGTTTGATTAGTTTGTTACAGCAGCTCACAGAACTCGGGGAAATAAATACATTTACCAGTTTCTTATAAAGGATATTACAAAGGATACAGATAAGGAGATGCATGGGGCAAGGTATATGGGAGGGATTCGGAGCTTCCATGCCCTCCCCAGGCACCACCCTCCAGAAAACTCCACATGTTCAGCTATCTGGAAGCTCCCTGAACCCTGTGTTCTTGGGTTTTTATGGAAGCTTCATTATGTAGGCATGACCGAAGCATGGACAATCAGGTAGAAATGTGATTAACAAAAAGGGTGTGATCTAACAGTAGCAGACTGGGGGCGGGGAACCCACAAGGCCTGTCTGTTCAGATTCTTCTTGGCCTCTGTGCAGCATTCCTTCCTCCAGGGTATGGGGCAGGGTCTCTCCTGAAGTGGGGGTCTCATGACCTACAGTCAGCTAAGGTAGGTCAGAGAATTTCTTTATGGCCAGCTCCAAGACAGAAAGGCCAGGAAAATTCGAGTCCTGCCTTGGGGAGCCAGGAACTGTGGACAAAACCCAATATATACATATCATAATATCACATCGGGCTAAGCATTGCCCTTCCTGAAGCCTTGTTTTTAAAAGAGGAAGTCTCTGGAGAGGTAGCACACTAACTTACTGTAGCTATGATCAGCTGTTAGTTATATTCTTTAAAAAAATTTTAAATCGGGGCCGGCCCGTGGCTCACTCGGGAGAGTGCGGTGCTGATAACACCAAGGCCATGGGTTCGGATCCCATATAGGGATGGCCGGTTTGCTCACTGGCTGAGCGTGGTGCTGACAACACCAAGTCAAGGGTTAAGATCCCCTTACCGGTCATCTTTTAAAAAAATTTTTTTTTAAATCAACAAATAATAATTGC
>NW_007728247.1:301263-322162 GCF_000696425.1 Galeopterus variegatus | reverse complement strand
TCTATTATGATAACAATCACCCTCTTAGCCAATCAGAACAAATGTAGCTTTGTACCCTTGCAAGGTTTATCTCTTGTGTCATTATTTTTTCCTTTTCTAAATTACTATCTAATACCTTTTTAAAACATTCCAAACATATCGCTACAAAGAGATGCATGAAAACTTTCTTTCTGGAAGGACAAAAAGAGGCCAGAGTGAAAAAAATCAAAATACCTGAGATTTGTTTCCAGTGTTGCTGCAGAATAGTTGTGAGCCTGCCTTAGACAAGTCACTTCACCTATCCAGGCCGCAATTTCCAGTTTATTGGATGAAAGATAGAACTTAATGATCTCCAAGATCCCTCTCAACTCAAACTATGATCTCCAAGATGCCTCTCAACTCAAAAAGCCTCAGCTTCCAGGGGGATGTCTGTGGGAAAAGGTGGATGTTTCTGAAGGGAAGATAGATCTTGCCTTTTAAACATGTTTGACACAAAGAGAATATGCCCAGTACTGAAAAACACCCATCAGTCTCTTGATCAGCACTTATTGAGCTCCTCTTCTGCTTTCTCCTCCAAGACTCGAGGCTGAAAACAAAGAATTTCAGAGAAGATTGTGATGGCAAAGGCAGAGGTTTATCTCTTGTGTCATTATTTTTTCCCTTTCTAAATTACTATCTAATACCTTTTTAAAACATTCCAAACATATGGCTACAAAGAGATGCATGAAAACTTTCTTTCTGGAAGGACAAAAAGAGGCCAGAGTGAAAAAAATCAAAATACCTGAGATTTGTTTCCAGTGTTGCTGCAGAATAGTTGTGAGCCTGCCTTAGACAAGTCACTTCACCTATCCAGGCCGCAATTTCCAGTTTATTGGATGAAAGATAGAACTTAATGATCTCCAAGATCCCTCTCAACTCAAAAAGCCTCAGCTTCCAGGGGGACGTCTCTGGGAAAAGGTGGATGTTTCTGAAGGGAAGATAGATCTTGCCTTTTAAACATGTTTGACACAAAGAGAATATGCCCAGTACTGAAAAACATCCATCAGTCTCTTGATCAGCACTTATTGAGCTCCTCTTCTGCTCTCTCCTCCAAGACTCGAGGCTGAAAACAAAGAATTTCAGAGAAGATTGTGATGGCAAAGGCAGAGGAGAGACTGAAGGTCTTATTTCTGGTAGTGTCCATTACAGTTACTTGGTCATGTTTACCTCTTGGATTGTAAACACTGAAAGATCAGGAAGCTCGTCCTTTTTGTCACTTTTTTAAAAAAAATTTTCAAAATGCATTGAACTCCTTCATCCTTCAAATCTCAGGTTAGATGTCGCCTCCTCCAGGAAGCCTTCTTTGATTTCTCGCCTATGAATCATCACAGTAAAAAAAATTTTCAAAATGCATTGAACTCCTTCATCCTTGAAATCGCAGGTTAGATGTCGCCTCCTCCAGGAAGCCTTCTTTGATTTCTCGCCTATGAATCATCACAGCACTCAGTGTTTCCTTCTTTTACAAGACTTAGCTGACTCTAATGTGATTGTTTACCCACATGTTTCCTTTCCTGAACTGCACAACCCTTGAGGACGGGGATCGACTGTTGGTAACAAAGAGTTCAGTAAGCGTTGGTTGAATGGGCGAATGATCGCGCACTCCCACCCGTTGCAGTATTAGACAGGCAGGTGGTAGCTCTTCCGAAAGCTCACCAAGCCCTATCCCTCTGGCCAGTGCTAGGGGGCGCTATAAGCCAGAGAACACCCATTCACAGTCTGCAGCCTCCGCCAGTCTCTCTGAGAAGGCGGGAGAAGCACAATTCCTCACTCGTCAGTGGGGTGGGGGTGCCTTTGAGTGGGTGAAGCTAACCCCTCCCGTCTGCAATGGCCACAAAGTTCTCAGTCAACATCCCGTCTGGGTCCACAGAGTTCCTCCAGCCCTGAGCTGGCCACAAGTCCACCCAAAGGGGAGACGCCGTCTCAGGAAGCGATATACTTGTGAATCATTGGTTTGGGGGCCATGGGGAGATCTGGGAACACCGCAGAGGATGCCATAGGCATCAACACCAAGGCAGAGCTGGGCTCTGGAAATTCCACCTGGAGAAGGTGCTGACGGGACGTGTGATTTCTGCTGCCTCATAGGGAAGTGTCTCTGCTTCTCTCCCCTTCCCCTCCAGACCCCAGCCACAGTGCCTTCCCCCAAGCCCGCAGTCCATGTGAAAGTCATTATATTCGAAATAGCCTTTTCCAAGCAACAGACAGCCTGGTCCACCCATCACCATGAGCCCTGGCCAGACCCTCAGCGGGGTTGCTGCCCAGGATTGGGCAATTATGAACCTAAGATGTAGGTACCTCGGGTTCTCTCTGTGTCTGGCACCAGCAGGGTGTAAACACCTTCCCTCACTTCCATCTGGAGCTAATTTCATGGCAATAAAATTGTGGGGCGTCTCTTGCTCCAGCTCTCCCCCAGCCCTGCCAGCAAAGTGAAGACCCCTCAGTAAGAGCCTCTGGCTGCCGTTCACGTGAATCCTGGGGTTTTCACATTTCTTTCCACAGGGAGATACTTTCAGGGATTTTAAGCCAGAAAACACATGTGTGCAATAGAGACATTTCGTGTCCTATGTTTTCTGGGGTGGTTGGAGATGGGAAGCAGAGTTAAATATTCCAGCTCTTGTTTTGGGTTTTTGGGTTTTTTTTTTTTAATGACCATATGAGTATACCCAGGCAGTCAATTATTCCTGTGAAGGGTAATATGAAATAGAGGAAGAAGAATCTCTACTCAGCCCTGTTTTAATGTCTTCCTTATGCCTGTGGAGTGCATGTGTTTTTCCTTTAGAAATGAGTAGCTCCTTTGTGGTTTCTTTGAAGGCTGCCTGCTCAGCTTCATGCGGAGGATGCACAGGAGTGCCTCGGCCAGGCGCTCTCGTGGCTTGGGAGGGAATGGGCTGGACATATGGTCGGTCTCCTGTCAGCCTGGGCTGGAGATCTCCTTTCTGCAAGGCACTTGAGCTCTCTTCAGCAGAACCTGCTGGAACTGATAAGGTCTTGTCCTGTGCTATGGGGACAGTCCAAAGGGCGTTTAACTCCATTGATTGCATCCTTCTTTAAACTTGGCTGCTGAGACGCCACTCTCTCTGGGCTTTCACTTTCTACCTCTCCAACTAAACCTTCTCAGTCTTCCTGGCAGACTCTTCGGGTTCTTCCTGACTGTAAAATGTAGGTGCTTCTCAGTTTTCTGCCCTTGGCTCCCTTCCCTTCCCTTCAGCCTCTGCACTCTCCCTGGCTGACCCCGTCCACACCCGTGGTCTCTACCTGCCGCTATGCTATGTGCACTGGGAAGGCCATCTCCAGCAATAGTACCCTCTGACCTCCAGTCCTTTACATCCAACTTCCTCCTGGATAATTTCACCTGGAAGTCCCATGGCCTCCTCAGACTTTCAGTGTCCAAAAGTCATTGTCTTCTACCCTCAGTCCCCTCCAGGTTGCTTGTTCCCTCAGATGGCACCATCGCTCATCACGTCCTGTAGCTTCTGATGCCACACATCTCTTCTAACCATCCCTTTCTCCCCATTCTTACCATGTCTGCCTTGGGTCAGGGCCCCGTAGATTCTTTCCCCACAATTTCAGTAGTCACATAATTGACACCCCTGCCCAGAGTCCTTCCCTGTCAACTTCAACTTTTGCTCTGCTGCTCCTGTAAATTTTTTCAACTATAAATCTGAAATCATGCTGTCCTTTGCTTAAAATGATTCACTCATTCTCTACGGCTTTCTGAACAAAGTCTTAAACTCCAAAGACATGCAAGGCCCTCTGTGATCTGGCTTTTCCCAGGGCCTCACAGTGCACAGCTGGAGGAGGCACCATTCACACAGAATACGATGTGCTGCTGCCCCTGCAGTTATGCAACAGCAGGCCCTGTCCTTGCTTATCTCTCCAAACCTACGCTGCCCTCATTCCCATCTTCCAACCCTTTTTATTATCAGTTTCCTGCCTCTGAGCCTCATTCACAATGTACCCTTTGCCTGGAATTCACCTTCCACCAATATATTTCCCACCCTCCTCCACCCCATCTGCCAAGACTCACATATTCATCTTTCAGCATTCAGCTAGAGTCACCACGCCTGGAATATTTTCCTGACTCTCCCTCTGCCCCAGCAGAATTGACCCTCCCCTCTTATGCCTCTACCTCCCTCGCCCCCCTCCCACCTGCTCTAGATCCCCCAGACCTCCATCCGGGCACCTCGCACACTCTGTTGACCCTAGTGCTTGATGTGTCTGATTCTCCTTTGGGCAACAAGCAAACCTAGGTGCTTCTCTGATGGCTAGCACAGCATTGCACATAGCAAACACCTAACAAATATTAAAAGAGTAAACTGGCCTGGCTGGTTAGCTCTCTTGGTTAGAGTGTGGTGTTGATAACACCAAGGTAAAGGGTTTGAATCCCCTTACCAGCCAGATGCCAGAAAAAAAAAGAGAGAGAGAAAGAGAGTAAACGAATGAATGAATGGCAGGAAAAAGTGTGGGGAGTGAGATTCAGAGTGTCATCTTCATAAATTCACTGCAACTGTTCTGGAATCCAGCTTCTTGGGTTCAGAAACTCAACCAGATTAAGCTCCCAAAGTGGATCAGGCTCAGGGACACAGCTGATTGGTAAGAGACCAGCAAACCAAACACAGTTCCATTGTCCTTGCTTCCCATGAGATATTTCATTGTCACATAAGCTAGAGAACTCTTGCCATCGTGACTCCCATATTTTCCTTCTGAGAGCTTTATGCAGAGCCGGTTTCTCAACAGAAGAATGCTTTGGTGTTCATGGAGTCAAAACACGGGCATTGAGGTCATCATAAGGGTCTTCTGGCTGAGATACTTTGGAATTTTCCTTTTTATGGAAGCAAAGACTTTGCCAAGGGAGTGGCCATGCTCACACCCACTGGCAAAAGTCTCTCTCACTGGACACTGACACGGCTGGATACACAAAGCCATCTTTGGGCTCTTTGGTCTTCTCTGGTCTCTGCTCCATAATGGTCACTCCTCTTTTTCCCAGATTTTTTTCTGAACCCACTGGCAAAAGTCTCTCTCACTGGACACTGACACGGCTGGATACACAAAGCCATCTTTGGGCTTTTTGGTCTTCTCTGGTCTCTGCTCCATAATGGTCACTCCTCTTTTTCCCAGATTTTTTTCTGCACTGGGAATATTGTCATTCACTGGTTTCTATATTTTAGATTATAGTCATCAGCTAATGATTACCCCTAAGTCAACTAGTTTGGGTTCTGGGTATTCCCAGGCTTTTAACTCCACTCTATCATGTCTTAATTTACTACCACAGATGGCTAAGCATGTGCATGGTGTGTGAATTTATGGCTTTAATGCCCAGAAGTCAGATGGCCTATTTCCAAGTTGTGGGTGCACCCTTTATCATGACTGCTCCAGTGATGTTCTCTGTTGGCCTCACAGCTTGTGTGTCACGGTGTGATTATCAACTCTTCGGAGGAAAGGGACAGGTTTATATTCTTTCCCTCCTACCTTCAAATATTTGCCAAACATTGACAGTGTCTATTACATGCTAGGCATTGGGAACGTAACACTGAACAAGGCATAGACTTGCCCCCAAGGAGTTTCCAGTCTAGTAAAAGAGAAAAACCAGAAAACATTGGTTGGCGGTAAGGACTACAATGTGGTGGTCAAGTGTGCTATGAGATCACAGATGTAACACTGAACAAGGCATAGACTTGCCCCCAAGGAGTTTCCAGTCTAGTAAAAGAGAAAAACCGGAAAACATTGGTTGGCGGTAAGGACTACAATGTGGTGGTCAAGTGTGCTATGAGATCACAGAGCTGGGTCATGCAACTGGGGAGCAAGGAGGTGTTGGGAACCCATACTGTGGTAAGACACAAGGTCAGAGCTAGGAGAGAATTGTGGGTCACCACGGCCAACCCCCTCATTTTATAGACACAGAAACAGGCCCAGAGAGGTGAACACAGGATTATTGGCAGAAGCAAGACAAGGAATCAGGTTCCTTAGTACCTTGTCATCTTTCTATCACTCCAGGTTTCTCTAATTCACTGCTGGGTACATGAGAGCTATTCAGTAATTATTTCCTTTCCCTGTAACTTCTGTCAACCTTGGGATGATAAGCTGGAAAAGATTTCTAAGACAAGAAACAGAGAAGGTAACTTGCATTAGTTGAACACCTACTACGTATAAGGCAGTTTTAATATAGCATTTCCTCTCATCCTCACAACCCTAAATAATAGATATTATTTTATGCCTATTTTATAGTTAAGAAAACTGAGGCTCAAAGAAGTTAAATTGCATGTCCAATTTCTTACAAGCAAGGAAGTGGCAGAGCTGTGATTCAGATCCAGAAGTCTCTTTCCAAACCAGCTCTCTTTCTGGAAACTGCAACGTTACTATGCCTGTGAATATATGCCTGTGGGTAAATCGGGGCATTTGAAGTGCTGGTGATTTCCTCTTTGTCTTTTTGGTTCTTGTTGAGTTCTCAGAGCTCGTGATGCAACCAAGCAGAGAGAGACATAGTACCTACCCCTGAGGCCACAAAGGGAGCTTTATCAACAGACAAGTGAGATGCATCTCTTGTTTTTTCTGATTTGCAGGGAAAGAAGGCAGGAGAAATGACTCGGCAGGCAATTTCTGAGGGTATGGGTGTGCCCTTCCTTACTCAGAATCTGAATAGATGCCACAGGAAAATTACATTTGTATTACAAAGAAAAGAAAAGGCCCAGAACCCAGAGGCAAGCTGCTGGCATACTGATCAGTACACTTTAACAGCTATTGAATATGGCTTCGTGTTTCCTTTTGAAATTTCAAACATGAGATTGAAGCGATATACCAGGTTTCTGTCCTAGTTCTGCCACATGCGATAGCTGTGTGACCTTAGTAAATCAGTGAACCCCCTTTCTTCAAATGTAAAACCATGGGGTTGGATTTAATAATCTCTCAAAATGTCTCAGTGGAATATTCTGGAAGGCAGCCTGACAAGGGGTTTAGAAACCGATACCTGTGATGTCAGTAAACCTGGATTTTAATCCTTTTTCACTGCAAACTTGAACAAGTTTCTTAACCTCTCTGAGCCTCAGATGCCTCACAGTAAAATGGAAGAGAATTTCATACCTCCTAGCACTTTCATGAGGATCAAAGACCATATGGTGAATAAAGCATGTGGTGCAGTGCCTGGCAGATAGTGCATCCTCATGGGAACCTGTGTGTACTAGGGTCTGGCCCTAAGGGTATAAAGATGAATGAGACCAGCCCCTGCCCTCAAGTAGCCTATAGTTTAATGATCTGTGTTTATAAGGAGGAGCATATTTCTGTATCCCCTTTGATTATGTAAGTAATACCCAGAGAAGGAGAGGCTGAAGGGAAAGGAGGAGGAAGAGAAAACAAAAATTTGACAGTTATAGATAATTCTTATAGAATTCCCGCTGGGTTCCAGGCATTCTTCTAGGTGTTTTGAATATATTAATTCATGCTAATTCTTATAGAGAAGGCTGTGAGGTCGATGGAATTATCACCACCCTTTCTTTTTATCAGCTATGAAAACTAAGGTACAGAGAGACTATGTAACTAGCTCAAGATTACACGGCCAGGCTGCTGCGGTGCTGGGGTTTGAAGCCAGAGCATCTAACCCAAGAGCCCAGGCTCTTAGACACTGTGCTCCCCGCCTCTCCATGGAAAAGGTGAATATGCAGAAAATATCAAGGGATGCAGGAGGCAGACGCCCAGTTTCTGTCCCAGATGGGTCTTCCTTCCCTGAATGCCTTGTACCCACCAGTCAAGGTGTGTGAAAACATGGATCAGTTATGGCCCTATCAGAAGAGACACTTGGTAGGGTATTGAGTTTGTCAGCAGGTTTTCCTGGACAACACTCTATCACGTCAGTGTGTTTTCCAGCCCTTGGGATAAGCACAGAAGTTAGAATCAAAACATCGGTTTGAGTCCCAATTCTTGCATCTACTAAATTAATCTCTAAGTGTATGTTTATTCTCTATAAAATGAGGATGACATCTAACTCACAGAAGCAGTTAGAGCAAACATCAAATAATAAATAACTAACATTTACTAGACATTGATTGTGTGCCAGGTCCTGTTCTACGTACTTTACAGATACAAAGGGATTTAATTCTCACAACTCTGTGACACCCATTTTATAGAAAAGAAAGCTCAGGCACAGAGAGGTTCAGTAACCTGGCCAAGGTCACACAGTAATAAGCGATGGAGCCAGATTTCAACATTTAGCGTCCAATCCTGTGCTGTCACCATCTCTCTGCACTCTGGTGATCAGTTAAAAACATTTCTCAACACTAAATGTTGTTTTTCTTTTGTCTCATATTCATGTGTTAGGTCTTCACACATACTGTTCCCTTGACCCCAATTGCCTTTTCTCCTTTCACCTGGCTACTCTTACTTGCCTGGGGTGGTAAAAAGCCAGGTTCTGGATCCCCCACTAGTGTGCTGGAGCCAGCTCATGCTGATTGTTGCATTTTCAGGAATTTTGCAAGTCAGTTGTTAAACACAGCCATTATTAAAACTTCAATCATAGAAAGTTATAATTAAATAAATTATATAAAAAACAAGTGTAATAAACACTTAAAACTCATCGTTTCTGAATTATTTTATTACAGTGCATTCTTATCTGTGCTGGTGAGGTTATTCCCATCTGTTGTATCTGCGTGGTGGAAATATTGCACAATGATGTGCTACTGCACATTCTTCCCAACTTTGCATTCAGTGACATGACATTGGTAACTTAAAATTGGCAACATTGGGAGTATTTACAACACAGAAATTGGCAAATGCAACAGATCGGAGCTTTTGGTCCTGAACAGCTAGTTGTTGAATATTTGCCAGCACATCACTGACATTTTCTGTATGACCTCGGACAAGTAACTTAACATTCCTGTGCCTCAATTTCCTCATCTGTAATAAGGGGAAAGCAATAATGCCTACCTAACAGAGGCGTAAGGAATAAATGAGATGACGCACGGGAAGGATTTAGCAGAGTGCCTCGCACAGAGTCAGCAATCGATGAGTGGCCACTGCCAAGTTATTATGAAGACAATCTAGAAGTAGCCTTTCCTCCCACCCAAGCTGGGTGCCACCCATCTGAGATGATTAGACTTGAAATTCATCTCACTGTACTGAGTTTGTCAGTTCCTGTGTCATCTTTCCTCTTTAGAAAGAAACTGACAAGCGCTAATTAAGTTTTCTCTTCTGAGCACTTAGCACAATGCCTGATAGGCAGCAGGTCCTCAATAAACTGTTAGATTAGGTTTAATTAAGAAAGAATACAAAGGCTCCTGAACAATCAGAGTTAGGAAACATGGAGGCTCTCCTAATTACATAACAAACTTTTAAGTGATTCTCCACACTGAAGCATTGCTGGAATATTGTGTTTGGGGTTCACTCCTTAGGAGTACCTTATAGTGAAGTCATTTTAGAATTTCAGAAACTAAAAGCCTCCTGACTTGGTGCCCAGACAGACTCACTACACACTGAACTCTGTTTTATAACAAAGTTCTCAGTGTATCTAATATGGAGCCCTATGATAGTCTTAGCATGTCAAGTAGGAATATGACCAGTTACTTTCCAAAATGCTTCAAGTAGCTGCAACTGCTTCCACCTCACATGTTTGGAGAAAAAAGACCTTGATGTCACATCGACAAACTCGGAAAAGAGATCGCACATACCTGGAGTGCTTTTCAAGGCCTGGAGCCAGTGATTGGAGACTGATTTGAGGGGAGAAAGGGACAGAGACTGAAGGCATGTTGAAAAATCATTTTTTGTCTGTTGTTCCTTTGTATGAACTGGTTGCTGGCTTATGCAACGCCCAGTAATTAAAATGGCTGGAATGCTTTGCATTGTTACAGCACCGTGAAGGTGGCTTGGAGGCCTGGAGCTGAAGCCAGTTGGAGGGGGCCCAGCGATTCTACCCCTGCTGCCCCTTGGCCTGGCAGAGGTGGCTGGCATCTGGCTTGCTGGGGTGGGGGGTAAGGAGGGCAAGGAGCAGGGAGGAAGTCAGAGTGGTCAGGAGATACTCGGCTCCTCTCCCCCTTTCCTGGTCAGGTGCGTCCAGGTGCGCCGCCTCTGGAAGGAAGCTATGCATGGGCCACCCACCTTCTGGAAGTCTGTAATGAGTAGTGGCGATGCCTAGGAATGATAAACAATAATAAAGCTGTCCTTTATTAAACATCTACCATGTGCCACGTCCTGCATTAATAATATTACATATATTATATGATTTCAAGAAAAAAAAATCAGATCCTATTACTCTCCTACTCAAAACTCTATGCTGGATCCCTTATGTATTTAAAATAAATTCTAAATGCCTCACCCTTCGAGACCCAGCATGATGCAGCCCCTGCTGGGGCTGCCCTGATCTCCCCCACTCACCCTCATGTCTCAGCACAATGGCCTCCTTGTCATCCTTTGACCAAGCCACGCTCAGTCCCAGCTCCAGGACTGCCCTGAGTCCTCGCTCTGCCTCTGCAGGTCGGCAGCTCCTTCTCACTCTTCAGCTTCCAGCTCAGATGTCACTCCCTCAGAGGGGTCTGTCCCAGCTGAGGTGCACAGCCATCCCCAGTCACATGTGCCTCCTGTCATCCCGTTTTTCAAATTTATTTTCTTTTCCAGACTTATCGCTGTCTGAAAAAATCTTATCTGTGTGTTTCTATGTTTATTAATTGTCTTTGCCAACTAGGATAGAAGTGACAGGGAAGGGCCCTCATCTGTCTTGTTCATTCCTAGATCAGGGCTCAATAAATATATTTGGAAATAATGAATTTTTACAACTCAACAAGGTAGACATCATCATCCTTATTTTCTGGATGAGAAAACCGATGCTCAGGGAGATTAAGTCACTTGCCCAAGGTCATCTGGTAGGAAGTGATGTGTCCAAGGTCTGACTCCGAAGCCCATGTGTTTGGATGGATATGCAAAACCTTCCCCCATGGACAGCTACTTCAGAAAACAGTGGAAAGACAGTGTCTGTATTTCAAGGGAAGGAACCAGGACTCAAGGCTTAACTATGAGACCTATAGGAGTAGAAAGACGGTGGTAAAAAGAAATAAGAATTTCTTCTGGTATTCTAGTCCAATTCTACCCGCTGTGTGACACTGGATGAGTTAATTACCTTCTCTATGCATTTTCTGAAATGTGTAGAGGGTCTTTGCTTCCACTTCCCCAGGAGACAATTATGTGACATGAAGCCCCAGCACTCCCATGCTGTCTCCTGTCCTGAGATGGAGAGGGTGGTGTGCTGCATGGGCCTCCAGAGAGGAAACCACACTGTGAGGGAAGGATGCTCTCCCAAAGCATGGCGTAGGCCCACCTATTGGAATAAGCAGGCTGGGTTTAGAAGTTGGCACCTTCAGGGATGCTCAAGGGTGGGCAGATTGGGTTAAATGCAGGCAGAGTGTCTTGCTCACTGCATCCCTGATTAAGCCTGACTGCTCAGCCTGGTCTTCCAGCCCTGGGAGTCTGCCCCAGTGTACCCTCTCTCCTTCCTTTATTCTAGCTAAGCAGAATCTGTGACCTTCCCCCCATGACAAGAGTTGCATCTTCTTCCCACCATTAGCTTTTTAAAATATGTTTATTTTGACATAACTCAGACTTACAGAAAAGTTCCAAGAACAGTTCAAAGAATTACTAGATACCTTTTGCCCAGATTCCCCAAATGTTGACATATTACTACATTCTCTCTTTCTCTCTCCTCTGTTTAAGGGTAAGTTACAGACATGTTGTGCCTTTACCCCTAAATATTTCAGTATGTATTTCCTAAAGATAAGGGCATCAGCTTTTGCAATGTGGAGCAGTTCAGCCCTGGAGGCAGACAGGCCTGCATTCCAAACCCTAAGTCTGCTTCTTGCTGTGTGCTCTTGTGCAAAAGATTTCACTTCTCTGAACCTCAGCTTTCTCGTGTATAAATTAGAGGCACTAAGAGCACATACCTCATAAGACCAATGTGAAAATTAAATGAGATACCTCGTGTTAAGGGCTCAGCACTGCTCAGAACATACAAAGCATTCGAAAAGGAAATGGGAGTGCATTTTGCTATGCTAGGATGCTGTGTTTTTTCCTTCTTTGAAGTAGTTTGAGTTACTTGGATTTCTTCCTCTTTTTCTTCAGGCCAAGTCTCATAGGCAAAAGCAAGGCAGGTCTGTCATCCACTCAACCCTTATTTATTGAGCACCTACATGGGCCTGACCCTGTTCTGGGTCCTGGGACACAGCAGCAGACAAGACAGACACAGTCCCTGTTCTTAGAGCATAGAGAGCTTGTATTTGCATGGGGGAGACAGACTGTAGACATGGAAACAGAGAAACAATTTCATTGGGTCATAAGTGCCATGAAGATAATAAAACAGAGTTATTGGTGGGAGGCAGAGCATTTAGGAGCTCCTGTAGTTAGGGTGATCAAAGACTTCGAGGAGGAGAGGGTTCTGCTAAGTCATTTTAATCTGGGAAAATACCCACAGGGAAATGTCAGGCCCACTTAGTTGCTCAATAAATGTTTTCCCAACAATTGGGTGCACAGTGGGATGCATGACAATTTTAAATCCTCACGTAAGAACACATTAACGGGAACAAGCCAAGCACTTCTCTGCCACTCGCTTGGAGCCATGCACTTTACATATATTACCCCATCAGCCTTCCAGGTCTCCCGATAGAGTAGGCATTACTATCCCATTTTATAGAGGAGGAGACCAAGGTTCGGAAGAGGGAGTTCATTTACCTAAAAACTACAAGAAAAAACAACCGTGTAATTATATGTAGCACCAAGACTCCACCTGGAGCCACAGTGTCAATCTCTTAGTGCTGACAAGGAAAATATGGCAGGTTTTGATTTGAGAAGAGAGCACTGTGCCGAGTATCAGAAGACAAGATTGTAACCCTGGCTCTGCCACGTACGGCCATGGAGTCTCAGAGTGACCCTCCAGGACACAGAGCTTCACTGATGGTCCCTCGCATCCCCTCCAGCTATAACAGACCATATCAGTTCACCTGTGTATTTTTCTTTTTTCTGCCTCCTCTTTGATGGAGAAAAGTAACAGAAAGAGGTAAGAGAAAAGGAGAACAGATAAGCTGTAGGGATCCCCTGTACCAGGTGTTTGCACCCTGAGCCTGAGAGTGTGTCCATCTCGGAGGGAAACGCAAAGGTGAGAGACGGCTCCTCTGCCTCACGAGATCCATCCAGTGCTTTGCACACAGTAGGAACTCAAGCTCTGCACTGATTTGCACAAGAGCAACTGTATGCATTTGTTCTCTTTTGCCAATTAGAAAATCAGTAACAACTTCCTGTGGCCATCCCTCATGCAGCATGCAAATGGTGCCTGTTGCAATCTGCTGCTCTATTCCAGAACTCCTGGTTTAAGTAGGCCACTGACATATTAGAGAGTTTCCAAAATTGTGTGGATAGGGGAGTGTGACCACTATGGTTAGTTGGCTGTATTCCTTATCTGTTGCTGCATGACAATATTGCCACACAGCAGCTTACAACACACATTTATTATCTCATGGTTTCTGTGGTCAGGAGTCCAGGCATGGTTTAACTGGGTCTTCCACGAGGCTGAAATCAAGATGTCGGCAGGAGCTGCAGTTTTATCCCGGACTCTGAGGAACGATCTATTTCCTCACTCACATGATTGTTGGCAACATTTGGCTCCTGGTTTCTTGCTGGCTGTGGGCTGGAATCCACCCTCAGTCCCATGCAACGTGATTATCTCTATAGGCAACCCTGTGTGGCAACTTCTTCAAAGCCAGGAAAGAGCGTCTCTTCCCAAGAAGGGCATCGCAGCCTCCTGGAACAGCACACGTTCACATTCACATAATCCATACATCCTGTCACGTTTGCCATGTCCTATTGGTCAAAAGCCTTTCATAAGCCCTGCCCACACTCAAGGGGAGGGGATTATGCAATGGTGTGAACCAGGAGGCAGGGATCATGGGCCACGTGGGCTCACCCTCCAAACAGAGTAAGCAGAATGTAGAAAGCCCTAGAAATCATGGAGTGTAGAGAGCAGTTGAAAGCATTTGAAAAGCTTAACTTGGGAAAGAGGAAAATAATAACCAACACTTCTATTGCCTTAACTAAGGACTTTCTATATATCGGCTCGCTGAACCCTCATCCAATATCATTCCCATTTTAGAACTAAGGAAACTGAGGCACAGAGAGTTCAAGTAACATGCCCAAGGTGATACAGCTATTGAGCAGTGTTGCTGGGAGGCAGACCTAGGCAGGCTGGCTCTAGAGTCTGTGCCAAGCAAGGACTGTCAGTCCTTGGAAGATGAGGTTGACGTGTTCAGTTTCCCCAAAAAGATACCAAAGGGTGAAAGCTCCCGAGTGCTAGATTTGGGGTTTATGATAATAAAGAACAAGTAACGCTGTGAATTTTGATGACATTTGAGCCCCTTATCATGACTGGCGGGGGCAGGGATTCAATTAGAGGCTGACGAACTTTATCTCAGAGATGATGTGGAGGGGATTCTAGCATGGTAAAGAATCGTGGGCAAGACATCCTTTCAGCTTTCTTTAAATCAGAGGATTTTTTTAAAATGTTAAAATAGCAACCTCAAGCCCAGATTTGCCCCACAGATGTCTTTCGTTTGCTTTGTGCAGCCTTCTTATTTTTTTTTCAGTGTAATTCACAAACTTTCAGAAAAATTCAGATTTCCACTGGTTCAGATTTCCAGCTTCTCCTGAAGAACCAGAAGCTCTGGGCCCACATTGCCCTAATTGGCAGGTACTAAACAGCAGCTGCCCAGGTGAGACTAGGTAAATATGCCCCAGCCCAGCACAGTCCACACCACTCCCTGTTGTCTGTCCCACTGAGGCCGTAGGTCTGTTATTTCTCATTCTCACTCTTTCAAGGCCCCAGACTGCACCATGAGCTCTTAGGCCAGGCATCCAGTCAATATAAGTGGTCAAGAGAGGGAGCAAAGGAGAAGCTGGGCCTCAGTGACCATCTGAGAAGTTCAGCAAGTACAGGAAGGGAGCCAGAGGGCTAGGATTCAAGTCTCAGGGGTTGGCTTTGCTGTGAGCTGAGAACAAGCACCTCGCCTCCCTGGGTCTCTAGTTCCCTGACCTGCATAATGGGAATGACCATTTCTTGTCTTTTTTTTTTTTTTTTTTTTTTTTTTTCCGTGTCCGGTAATGGGATCGCAACCCTCGGTGTTGCTCCCGCACCTCGCTCAGCCAGTGAGCGGGAACTGGTCTGCATGTGGGATCCGAACCCTCGGGCGGGAGCGCCGCCACACTTCCCAAGCGGCGCACTATCCAGTGCGCCACCGGGCCGGCCCGGGAATGACCATTTCTAGTCCCACTGGTCTTCAGGAGGACCCACTGAGATCCTAGCGATTTGATGAACTAATCCCTGAGCACCCCTTGGAGCGCAGATCCGCAGACTGAGAGAAGCCAGATTCCTTCTGTTAGAATCACAAGGCCTGAAGACCCATTCGTTTTCCTTCTTATTATGGAATTTTCCTTCAGAAAGTAGTTTTGAAAGGGAAAAAGCTTGGGCCGGCCCGGTGGCGCAGTGCTATAGTGCGCCGCTTGGGAAGCACGGCGGCGCTCCCGCCGAGGGTTCGGATCCCACATACAGACCGGTTCCCGCTCACTGGCTGAGCGAGGCGCGGGAGCAACACCGAGGGTTGCGATCCCGTTGCCGGTCCCGGTCCGGTACGGGGGCGACACTGAGGGTTGCGATCCATTGCCGGACACGGAAAAAGACAAAAAAAAAAAAAAAAAAAGAAAGGGAAAAAGCTCAACCCTCTAAGAAGACAGGAGGGGAGCACTTGTGGACGGGGAGCCTCACGGGGAAGTGAGGAGTCATTCGTCATTGCTTGTCTATTCTGTTTTTGAAAATACTGTTCATAAGAGATTGAAAAGAGAACGGAGGAGAAGAAGCATATTCTGCTGGAGATCTGCCCAGAACTCTCATTCTCTCTGCCCAAGAATCCCATGGCAGCCCCTAGAGAAGGGAAAGATATTCGAAAATGTGCTGGGAGACCCTTAAATAGCAACTGTGCCTTGGCTCTGGCTCAGCCAACCAACAACAACAACAATAGCTAACACTTAAGTAGCACTTCCTAAGTGCCGGGCACTGATGAAAGTGTTTTATTATTAATTCCTTTAAGCCTCAGCCCAGCCCCGTTGGTGTAAGCACATCATCACCTCCCAATTTATAGGTGGGGAAACTGAAACCCAGAGAGGTTAGGTAACTTGCCCAAGGCCACACAGCCCATAAGTGGCAGAGTCAGGATTCAAGTCTATGTAGTCTTGCTGTCAGATGTGTCCTTAACTACCACCTAGTCAGACTCCCAAGGATTTATTGAGCATGTGCTTGTGTAAGGCATTGTGCTAAGTACCATCAGGTGAGAGGGAGGCTGATGGAGGAGTCAGGAAAGAGTAAAACCATAAAAGTTGGGTCTTCCCAGCTAGTCTGTTTTCTGGCTGTGGGACCTTGAACAAGACGAGGAGCTACTGGGCCTTGCACATCACGGTAGTTCCCGTGCCTAATACGAGTACAATTTAAAATTTTTTTAATGGATTGAGGGAGGAAGAGAGGAAGAGAGGGATGGAGGGAGGGAAGGGAAGAAAAAAGAGAGGCAGTCGTAATGATAGCCACAATCTCTTACCAAGTGCTTGTTATGCCAGGTGCTGCTAAATGCTTTACTTGCACTGTATCATGTAATTCTTATAATAACAACCCTATGATGTGGTTAATGTTATTACCTCCATTTTAAGGAGGAAGAGTCTAAAGCACAAGAAGTCCAGTCGCTGGTCCAAGGTCACATAGCTTGTCCAAGGTCCTGCAGCTGGTAAATCAAGGAGCCAGGATTCCGACCGTGCAGTATAATTTTAGTGCTCATGCTCTTAGCCAGTAACAAAACAGTAAATATTTGAGGTCCAGGTGTAATCTCTCCCATTTGCAAGGGTACTTGGTAGATTACAAAGCTCTTTGTGGTGAGGCTTCCGAGGGTGGAGATGAGGACAGAAATTTCCGGGGTCCTCTGCCAGGTGTTCTCTGCTAACACTTAGGTAGAAAATACCAAGGCCAGCGGAGATGTGAAATGGAGACCAGAGCAGCTGACAGTGTGCAGCTCAGAGGCCCTTTGGGTCTCCTGTCCACTCAGGCTCTGCTCCATCTTGTGCAGCAGTTGTCTAAACACCTGTAATTTTACTCCGGGGACAGACTCCTGGGATTCCCATCTCATTTACCTCCCAGCCCCCCAGGACCAGCTGCAGCCCAGGAAATTCCAGCACAGCTCAGCAGAGCACAAACCAGATGTGGTACCTTGCACCAGGGAGCTGGCAACTGCTTAATTTGCAACTGGGCAGGTTGGCAAAGGAAAATCAGAGATTTTGACACAAGGCCACAGGGGGCTGAGCCAGGGCATGCTGCTCAGCAGGCTGTCCCTGGGTCGGACTTGGGCAGGCCTGGCAACAGACACGGAGGTTTGCACAGCCTTACCGTAAGAGGGAGCTCTTTGTTCCAGCTTCTTCTGCCACATCCGCTTTTCTGCTCTGCTTATCCCATTGTAGAATGGGGGTAGTACTTGTCAATCAGTATCGATGGCACAAGGACTGAAGGAGTCACTACAGACGACATCATGGTTGTAGCCTTCAAAGCACATACAACTGGTAGTCATATTTTTCCTATTATTGCATCTCCTGGGGAGGCAGTGCGTCTTCTTGGGTAAAAAGCACAGCTTGAGAGTTGCACGGACCTGGGTTTGATTCTCAAGTCTGCCACTAGCCAGCTGTGTGCCCTTGGGGAAGTTATTACACTTCTCTGAGCCAGGGTTTCCTCTCCTGTGAGGTGGAGATAATAATGCCTACATCAGAGAGTCACAGGGAAGATTAAAGGAGACAGCTCCTGGCTCGTGGAAGAAACTTAATAAGTGACTGGCAATGTTTCTGCTGTGGTCACTGCATGTCTCATACCCACAGTTCTCAGCCATTGTCATTCTCTCAGGGCAGCCTTGTCTGACCTCCAGTTCCAGATCAGAATCTGCTGTTGTAAGCCACCACCAGGTATCCGTTCTCTGTAGCCACACATCACACTTAAAATTTTTTGAGACGATTATTTCATTAATGTCAGCCTCACTTGCTAGCCATAAGGAGGTAGGGATTGTGTCTGTTTTGGGCCATCACTGTCACCACAGTGCCTAACACAAGCCTGACATGTAATAGGTGCTCAATATTTATTTGTGGAATAAATGAATGAAGGAAATGAGTAGCCTCCCAATACATTGGTGTGGTCCATTTATTTGGAGGGTGGTGTTAGAAATAAGGTTTTGTTATGGATAATAGTCCTGGAGTTTGTGTATTATTTTCTTTTTAAGAAATAAGTTAGAGCATGTTCAAGGTTATCTTTAAAATGATGTCATCCTCTTCTGCTTGCTTTTCGATATGCTTTCTTGGGTGGGGCTACGGTTAAATCAAGCCCTGGGGATTACACTCCACCCAGAATAGACTTGGAGAATGGCTCCCATGGGAATGTCATTGGGTCTTGATGGAAACAGACAATTGAAAAACGTGTGGTTAAATCAAGCCCTGGGGATTACACTCCACCCAGAATAGACAGGGAGAATGGCTCCCATGGGAATGTCATTGGGTCTTGATGGAAACAGACAATTGAAAAACGTGGTGTTACAACACAGATCGCCTTTGACTGTAGCCTCTGGTCTAGAAAACTGGAAGTAAGAATGACCTTGCCTCCCCCTCTACGGGCGTGAACATTCAGAAATTAATGCTTCTGAGGTCCTCAGTTGAAAAGCACAGACTTATCTGCATCCTGCCTTGAGATGCTGCTTATCAAACTGTTCACTGTAATGTATCTTGACCAGCCAGGACTTGAAGGGATAAAAGCATTTTCCTCTTGGTGTGGCAGCCTGCAAAGCTCTATTATGTACTTCTGGGCCTCCTTGACAATAATTTAGTGTTCCCCACCAGTGGTTCACATACCTCTGGTGGAAAGTGAGATGTTTTAGGTGACATCCTATGAACTCTTTATATACTAGTTAACTTTTTAGTACAATAGGTAGTAGAAAAAAACTTAACTAGAAAATTAAACCCATGAATTTATGAATATTAGTGCCTAGGATAAACCCAAAGCTGGCATTTAGGGAAGAGAAAAAAAAATGAGTCAATTCAAAGAAAATAATAGGTGAATATGAATGGCGAACTATTACAAGAAAATGGCAAAAATGATGAATGTGAAAAGCTAATGTGTGAGTTTCAGGAGTGCTGAAATTATTTATTTTCCTGTGTCTTTTCCCATTAATCTGTGAGTTCCTTTGGGATAGAGACTGTCTTTTATTCTTTATACATGATACCTAGCACAGTCCCTGACACATAGGAGCTTGGGAAATTCAGTGAGTGAGGGATACATGGGTACAAAACTGATGAATGTAGGACCAAAGGGTGGGCCAGGCTCGGCACCCTGGGCTCTGAGAAGCCCACCAAGGTCGGGCCCTTCCCAATGCATAGGGGACACATTTCACTGATGAGGACTTTTCTACCTAAACAGGATTCTGTGTGATAATAATTGGAATAAGGAAGGCCAGGCTGGCTCCAGGCCATGAAATAAAATCTAATGTGCCCAGATGCTGCCTTCCTCTTTCTCAGATTCTCCCCACCAAACAGAATTTGCAGCTGCCTGAGCTGAATGGGGAGCTGAGAATACCGAGATCCACAGCCAGGGTGCAAGGGACACTTGGGACAGAACAGACTAGCTGCATGGTCTTGGGTGGATCACTCAATGTCTTCTCCTGTCTCCTTCTCTGCGGGATGATGGGATATTACTGTGATTCTGGGAGGGGTTGGTGCTGAATTGGAAACCTACAAGGCAGGTGGTGGGAGGAGAAGCTGATGGGCAAGTCTGGATTCAGGCTTAACGGACTGATGCTGTGACGTCCAGTGATCATGCTGTGAGGTCAGCGTCATCCCTCTGGGTGGTAACATCTGTGAGGTCGCCCATGGACACTTCCCAGCTTAGGAACTTTCCTGTGTGTGCTTGGGGGGATGAGGGGCAGGGCTTCTGCTGCTAGTGCCCACCTCTCTCAGAATGGTCAGGGCAGCCTCGCCACACCCATCCAGGGAAGCAAGTTTGCTTCCATGTGGAATTCTTGTGCTTCCCCCTTAGACTGCACTTTACAGTTTACCAAATGATTTCCGTGTCCTCTGTCCCATCTGATCCTCCTAGAGGAGGCCACTTAGTGTAGTGCAAAGGGAGGTTGGTGACCAATTACTCAAGGCTGTATGGCTGGTGCAGAGAGCTTGCCTCAATGTGGCCCAAGGCAAGGACTTGGAACCAGAGCCCTGCATTCAAAGCCCAGCTCTGCCAGGTGCCACCTGTGTGACCTTAGGTAAGCTATATCATTTCTCTGGGATGTAGTTTCCTGATCTGTAAAATAGGATAGTAACAGCATCTGCCTCTGAGGACTGATGTGAATATTGAGTGAATACTATCTGGTACATAGTAAGTGATAATATGTTATTACCCTTATAGGTTATTTTGAGGATTTATCAAGATAATAGATATATTTCTTTCCTAGGGCTGCCATTAATAAAGTACCATACTATCTGGTACATAGTAAGTGATAATATGTTATTACCCTTATAGGTTATGTTGAGGATTTATCAAGATAATAGATATATTTCTTTCCTAGGGCTGCCATTAATAAAGTACCACAAACTGGGTAGCTTAAAACAACAGAAATGTATTCTCACATTTCTTGAGGCCAGAAGTCCAAAATTAGTATCACTGGGCTGAAATAAGGTGTTGGCAGGGTTATGCTCCTTCTGGAGGCTCTAGGGGAGAATCCTTCCTTGCCTCTTTCAGCTTTTGATGGCTGCCAGCATTCCTTGGCTTGTGGCCCCATCACTCTGACCTCTGCTGCCATCTTCACCTTGCTTT
>NW_007728247.1:297987-300639 GCF_000696425.1 Galeopterus variegatus | reverse complement strand
CCTGATAATCCAGAATAATCTCCCCATCTCAAAATCCTGCACTTAATCACATCTGCAAAGATCTATAGCACGCCACCCCACCCCCTTGCTTTTTCTTTACCACAGAAGCTAACATTCACAGGTTTCGGGGATTAAGACATGAATATCTTTTGAAGTGCCATTTTTCAGCCTACCACAGATACTAAGCACTTAGCAGGTGCTGAATAAACTATGGCTATTATTATTAATCCCCCTGTCTTGCAGAATGGAAACTGAGGCTCTGAGAGGTTGAGGGATCAGCCTGAGGGTCCACAGCTAGAAAGTGGTAGAATGTAGCTTTGGCAGCAGGCCTCCTGATTCCAAGTACTTTCGCTGTACTGCAATTGTACCTTGAGGTAGGTGGGTTATTTGGGCGTTGTGAAATCAGTACCACCCCATTTCCCATTCCCTGGGGCTGCCCTTCTGGCTTGCACAGACTGGAGGATACATTAGGCTAAGGATACATGTGCTCCCTGCTCCAATGTGAAGGAGGAGGGGTACCTTTGCCTCTCCCATCCACAGCCTCCTCTCCCACCCTCATCACTGACAGTTCTTGGCTGTGGGAAGTGGGGACAGAGAGGACCAGGTCACCACTATCTTGGCGTCCCACAGTTGTTTGTGGCTTAGATGGTGCTATGGACTGAACTGTGTTCCCCCAAAATTCATATGCTGAAGTCCTAACCACCCATGAGGCTATATTTAAAGAAAGAGCTTATAAGGAGGTAATTAAGGTTAAATGAAATCATAAGAGTGGGGCCTTAGTGTCCTTATAAGAAGAAGAGACACCTGAGAGTTCACTCTGCCACTCTCCTCCCCACACACATGTGTACCAATGAAAGGCCATGTGAGCACAGAGCAAGAAGGTTGCCATCCACAAGCCAGGAAGAGAGCCCTCACCAGCCAGAACCTTGATCTTGGACTTCCAACCTCCAGAACTGTGAGAAAATAAAATCAGTTTTTTAAGTCACTCAGTCTATAGTGTTTCGTGATGGCAGCCCAAGCAGATTGAGACAGAAGGGTTAGAGGAGGAAGCTGGTGAGCTTCTTCAGGTCAAGCAAGTGTCTTAATATCTCTGGCTTCACAGAAGCCCTCAGGCAGCATTTGTTGAATGAGTTGAATGAATGACTGGACAAGACCCCTGTCTAGTTTCTAAAACTCCTGCCCATTTAAAAGCACAAGAGCAGAGGAGTGGGTGAGCCTTAGTTGAGACTTTCAAGAGCTCTCATCTGTGCTGCTCCAATAGCTCCTAACTGGTCTTCCTGCCTCCAGACCACCCCCCTCCAGTCCACTCTCCACCTGCAGCCAGAGTGAGCTTCCTAAACCAATAGCTCCTAACTGGTCTTCCTGCCTCCAGACCACCCCCCTCCAGTCCACTCTCCACCTGCAGCCAGAGTGAGCTTCCTAAATTGCAAATCAGATCATGCCAGCCCCAGACTTCAAATCCTGTTAGCTTCCTAGGGCTGCCATAACAAAATGCCACAAACCGTGTGGCTTAAAACAACGGAAATGTATTCTCTCAAGGTTCTGGAGGCCGAAAGTACAAAATCAAGATGATGCTCAAGCACCACGTGTCTCTCTGAAGGCTCTAGAGGAGGGTCCTTCCTTATCTCCTCCAGCTTCTGCTGGTGGCTGGCAATCGTTGGCATTCCTTGATTGAGGGGCCATTGATTCTTTGATTCCAAGCTCTGCCTTTGTTGTCACATGGCATTCGCTGTGTATGTCTGTGTCCAAATTTCCACCAGTCATTGGATTAAAGCCCACCCTGATCCAGTATAACCTCATTTTAACTTGATTACATCTGCAAAGACCCTATTTCCAAGTAAGGTCACATTCACAGGTGCCCAGAGTTAGGACTTAAACATGTCTTTTTGGAGGGACACAATTCAAGCCATAACAAACCCTCACAACTTCCCTTGCCCTCAGGATAAATCCAAAATCCATTCATGGCCATCCCATCAAGACCCCAACTTCCTCTCCCTCCAGGACCATCCTGCCCTCTCCTTTCCTGTCCTCAGGACCAGCACACTGGAACGTCTTATCGTTCATCAGACACATTCTGCTTCCTCAGGTCTCCCTGCCTTTGCTCCTGCTGGTACCCCTACCAGCACTTCCATTCCAGGCATTGTCCACTTCTGAATCCCAACTCCTCTTGCAAGACTCACTTTGGACATCAGTTCTTTGTATAGCCTTTCCTCTCTCTCCCTTCTTCCTCCTCTTCAGGTAGAGGTCACCCTTCCTCCCCCACCGTACCCTCTACCTAATTCTATGGCAGTCTCTGTAGTACTTTCCAGCAGTCAGTACATCTGTCTCTCTCACTCAGCCGCGAGACCCTTGAGGACAGACACCACATCCTTAATGCCCAGACCAAGACTGGCACACAATAGATCAGAAGGCACAGATTAGAGCCTCATGGGCTGAATGTGGCTGACAATGTGTTTTTATTCTGTCTGCATGGTATTGACCAGAATTTGAAATAGCTACCAACAATTAAATCTGGAAATTTTCCTATAAACATCTGGAATTCCAGCTTCTTTTTTTTTTTTTTTTTTCTTTTTTTGTCTTTTTTCGTGACCGGCAACGGATCACAACCCTCAGTGTCGCGCCCGTACCAGACCGGGACCGGCAACGGGATCG
>NW_007728247.1:287495-296987 GCF_000696425.1 Galeopterus variegatus | reverse complement strand
CCTTTTTGTCTTTTTTCGTGTCCGGCAACGGATCACAACCCTCAGTGTCGCGCCCGTACCAGACCGGGACCGGCAACGGGATCGCGACCCTCGGTGTTGCGCCCGCACCTCGCTCAGCCAGTGAGCGGCTGGTCTGTATGTGGGATCCGAACCCTCCCGCCGTGCTCCCAAGCAGCACACTGTAGCAGTGCGCCAACGGGCCAGCCCCTGGAATTCCAGCTTCTTTTGAGAAACTGGAGGATCTGGTCCTCTCAGGTCTTTATTCCCATTGAGCACCAATTTGCTGAAGCTGAATAAATGCTGGCCTCTTTAGACAGGGCATGCACTCCCCAGTTATTTGGGAACACAACCACACCTATTCATTTGTGTATTGTCTATGGCCACTTTTACACTGCAACAGCATAGTGAAGTGGTGGTGGCAGACCTTATGGCCCTAAATAGTTACTGTTTGAGTTGTATTAGTTTCCTGTGGCTGCTGTAACAAACTATTGCATAATTGGTGACTTAAAACAGTGTAAATTTGTTCTCTCACAGTAATGGAGGGCAGAAATTCAAAATCAGTTTGATTCAGCTGAAATCAAGGGGTCGGTGACCTTAGGGGAGAATCTCGTTCTTGCTTCTTTTTGTTCCTGGTGGCTGTTAGCATTCCTGGACATGTGGCCGAATAGCTCCAGTCTCTGGCTTCTGGTCACTTTGCCTTGTCCTTTTCTGTCTTAAACCTCACTCTGTCTCCCTCTTATAAGGATATATGTGATTGCATTTGGAGCCTACCCAGATGATTCAGGATAATCTCAAAAATACTTAACTTAATCACATCTGCAAAGACTCTTTTTCCAAATAAGGCAACATACACAGGTTTCAGGGGTTAGGGTGGGGATATCTTTGGAGGTGCGCATTTTCCAGCCCATCACATGGCCCTTTACAGAAAACGTTTGCTGACTGCTGCTCTAGAAGGGCAGGGATGCTTCTCCCAGACTGGCCAGCTCCCACCCTCTGATTCTGCCCTTCTGGAAGCCCCAGGGTTCTTTCTGCATTTACATCTAGTCCATACCACAGTTCTCCGTTTCATTAAACACCTCCTAGGACTGCCTTTGTCCCCCTTACTGCTGCCCTCCTCCTCCTGCAAAAAAAAAGAATAAAATAACACCAACACCTGGAACATTTCTTGACCTTCTGGTCTTGCTTTTTTCTCCCCCATGGCTCAGTGCTGTCCTCAGAGACAGAAAGAATGAGAGAGGTTTTTAGCAGAGAAGGTCTGTTTTCCAGTGTAGGATTCTGTCTACACCTTATTTTTCAGGCTTGATGGCTTCTCCAGATGTCCTAAGAGGGTTTTACCCCATTCTTTCTGGGCTAAAACCGCTCTCCAGACAGTCAATTCCAGCCTTGTGCAAAAAACTACCCTTCCCAAGCTGAACTGCACTGCTCACCAAGCCTCATACAAATTTGCCCCCAGGAGCAGCTCACTAAGAAATAGATTCCCCATCCCTTTCGAAGTTTGATCATGGAAACTGAGATCTAAGTTAGCTTCCAGGTGTCTTCCTTGGCTGGTAAAAGTCTAGCACAAATGCAATGATGAATGACCATTTGCTGTGGAATGAGTGAGTGGCTCACAGGCTCATGGGTGATCTCTGTGTGAAGTACGCATCTTTTTATACAGTCCCCAAGCTGGAAAATGAACGAAAGGCACTGTTCATCTTTTCATGGGGTGTCTGAAATGGCCAATCATGTACACTGAATATGGGCACCAAAGTTCTTGGGCATCACTGGGTCGTGTGATCCTTCCCTGTGAGGGAGGAAGGCAGATGTTATGTTCATTTTAAAAAGGGAAACTGAGGCTCAGGAAGGTCAGGTAACTGACCTAACATCAGACAGCTAGTAGGTGGCAGGCCTGGTCCTGGAGCCCATTCCCCACCTAGTATTGTTCCCACTGCCTTGGCAGGGTCTGCTGTGGAACAGCAGTGTGGAGAGCACAGAGAGCCTGTCCTGGGAGTCGGGGCTGCTTCTGGAGCTTTCTCTGTCACTAACTCTGTGGGTGAACTTTTTCTGTTTGGTACTCAATTTCCAGAATCTTAATATCTGCCTAGTGGACAACAGAAGACCAGGCTGGCTACATAAAATATTATTAATAAGAACAACTACATTTAATTGAGTGCTTAGTATGTGCCAGGCACTATTCCGTGTGCTATACATAAATTAACTCATTTAATCCACACAGCATTCTTATAAGGTGGAGACTGTTATTGTAGCTACCCGAGAAGAGAAAACTGAGACACAGAACAGTTGAGAGCCTTGGTTCAGGGCCACACACTTATTAATTAGGAAATATGGAGTGCCAGGAGCAAGGTAGTTCCCACTTTGTGTAGATGGGTAAAGGAAGGTCTCCCTGATGAGACGGAGACCTGAATAAAGGCAAAGACAGAGAGCAGTGTGGGTATCTGGGAGAAGAGTTTGTAGACCAAGGGAATATCAGGTGAAAAGGCCCTGATGTGGTAGCATCCTTGGTGTGTTCAAGGTGCAGGAACTGGAGCAGAGGAAGTAAGAGGGGACAGGAGATGAGGTCAGGGACGTTACAGGGGAGGGGAGGGGCAGATCATGTAGAGCCTTGTAGCCCGCGATGAGGAGTTTGCCTTTTATTCAGAGTGAGATGGGAAGTCATTGAAGAGCTTTGAGCAGAAGTGTGGCAATTGACTTATATTTGAAAACATCATTCTGTCTTCTGTGAGGAAAACAGACTGGTAGTGGGCAGGCTACAAACAGAGAAGCAGAGAGCAGATGGAGGTGATTGCAATGATTCAGGAAAGAAATGATGGTAACTTGGACCAGGGGTGGTTAATTCTGATGTTATTTTGAAGGTGCGGCTAATAAAAATTGCCAATGAATTGGATGTGAAGTATATGAGAAAAAGAAAAGTCAAGGGTGACTTCGAGCCTTTCGGACAGATTAAATAAAGGAGTTGTCATTAACTGAGGTGGTGAAGGCTGCAGGTAGAGCAATCAGAGAGGCTGTAAATCAGGGTTTGGCTGCTGGCATATTAAACTAGCAATGCCCATTAGGCATCCAAGTGGACGTGTTGAAGAGGCAGTTGAATCTCGAGGTAGAGAGAGAGGATTGTCCAGGGATATAAATTTGGGAGTCATCAGCACATAGATGATATTTAAAGTCATGAGGCTGAATGAGAACACCAGCGGAGGAAGTGTGGATAGGAAAGAGCAGAGTCTGGAGGGTTCCAACATTTAGAGGTCAGGAAGAGATGAGATGGAATCACCAAAGGTGACTGAGGTCAGGCAGATGGCAAGAAACAAGAGAAAGAGTGGTGTCCCAGAAGCCAAGTGAGGAGAGTGTTTCAAGGAGATGAAATAATCAACAATATTAAACACAGCTGTTTAGTAAAGTAAAATGAGAGCAAAATTTGGCCATTATATTTAGCATCATGGAGGTCATTAATAATCATGACAAGTGGAGAGGTGGGAGTGAGTTCAAGAGAGAATGGGAGAGAGAAAGCAGAGTCCAGAAGCATAAATATTTTGCTACAAAGTATGATTTTTTAAAAAATGGGTGGTAATTGATTGAGTGGGAGAATGTGGGGTCAAGAAGGGGTTTTTATTTTTAAGCATGTTTGAATGATAAGGGGAATGAGCCAATAGAAAAAAAAGTGGATGCAGGAGAAAGAGAAGAAGGTGGAGCAATGTCCTAGAATCAGTGAAAAAGGGTGATATCTAGAGCACAAGTGAAGGGTTTCCACGGGTAGGAGCATAGGGTTCACCAAAGAACAAGGCAGAGTGTAGATACTGGAATGTGAGTGGATGCGGCGGTGGGAGCTTTGACATGTCTCTTCTGGTTGCTTTTAATGTTTTCAGTGAAATATGAAGCAAAGTCATCATCGCTGAGAATCTAGAGGAAGAAGACATGCGTGAAGTGTGAGAAGAAAGAATACAGTGTTAAGTAGTTGCCTAGAAGGGTGGGAGAGTGAGCAGGCTAGAGGAGTATGGCAGAGTGGCAGTGCAGTCCTGAGTCCTGCAGTGGGTGGTCACGTTTCTCTACAGCCATGTTCAGATGTGGTATATTTTGATCACCCTTGCAGCTGAGAGGAAAAATAAGATGAAACAGAGTGATGTTTGTAGTAGAAAGGCAATATCAGTTTGAACATGGGTTTGAAATGCCTATGGAATATTCATATTACATAACCAGAAGGCAGTTGTTTATATATATATATATATGGCCTGGAGCTCAGGAAAAGGTCTGGGGTAAAGGTAGAATCATCAGCTATTTGAACTGGTGGTAATTGAACCTGAGAAAGTAGGTGAGGTGCCTAAGGAGGAAAGTATAGGGCAAAGTAAGAAGGCTTGGCATAAACTTGGGAAACATCCTCATTTCAGGGGTAGAAAGAGAAAAAGGATCTGTCAAAGAAGGCAGAGAAAGGAGCTGAAAGTGTAGATTAAGTATGTTTTTCCTGAAGCTTAGAAGCGAGACAGTTCGAAGAAAAGAAGCTAAAATCATTCACAGAGGCTAAGGAGAAGGAGCAATAAATTTGCCCAGAAGGAAGCCACAGCTGGGTTATCTCAGAGCACTTAGCTGAAATGCAAAGAAAAGGAAATAATGAGCAAAAATATAAGGGGCATTAAGGAACAGGCCTATGGACAAATAAAGAGCCAGGTACAAATAGTAGGAGCATTGGAAGGGGAGAAAGGAGTGACTGGAAGAGAAGTCTTTAAAGACATAATAGAAGAAAATGTTCCTGAACTAAGGAAAAATCTGAATCATCTGATCAAAGGGGATCCCCAAGTCCCAAGAAAGGTTAATGATAAAATAGATACAAATAAAAAATATGGTGACAGTTCTGAGCTCTAGAGTAAAGAGAAAATCTTAAAAGTTTTCAGAGAAAGAGAGATTACAGTGTACTTACAAAGGAGAGAGAAGGAGACTGGCACCAGATCGCTCATCTGCAACACTGGAAGTTTGAAGACAGTGGAATATATGCTCAGACTAATGAGAGAAATGTGTGTAATCCAGGATTCCCTTAACCAGCCATGATGCCGATCATATTATTGGGGCTCAAATATGCCAGGACTCAACGTATACCATCCATACACCCTTTCTGAGGAAATTACTTAAGGATGTACTCCAGTCAAATGAAAATTCAATCAAAACAAAGATCTCAAAATGAGGGAAGGCAAAGCATACAAATAAGTTTGTGTGTGTGTGTCTGTGTGTGTGTTTTAAGTCACCAGCAATCCTTTGAGGGAGCACTATCAAGGGAATTAGTGAAAGCAGAAACTGGATTGCAGGGGATGTGAAAACAATAACTAGAGAATACTCCTTCAAAAAATGAAGATATGAAACAAGAAGAGAAGGTCACTCAGTGGTCAAAAGAATACTTGACTTTGTTTACAAAAGCAAAACCCAAGCATGCCTATAGGCAGAGGAAGAGGTGTCATGAGCAGGCAGGGGTGCAAGGTACACAAATGACATGTGTGACCTCCCTGCAACACAAGAGGGATTAAGTTGATGATTTGTGAATTGGATCCTTTCTATTCCTAAAAGCACAGGCCTTTGACCAGCTTGGATTTGAGAGAAAGGAAGAGATATAGGAATGGTCAGAAGAAGGAGAGAAGAAAAATGGCGGCAGGGAAGAGGAAAAGAAAATGGCCTACGATGGATACTCAACTATCTATCAGAATCACACACAGAAAACCGGTTTTGGGGGGGGTTTAAAACAGTTTTAAGTTTTTAAATAAGTAAATCGATGTCTCTTATATTTGATATCACATTAATGGCTTCTTAGAGACCAATATATTGCTTATAAGGAACACTAAAAATAATAATAATAATAATTGCATAAAGCATGTATTTTAGTATTAGTGCACTTAGTTCTGTAAGCTGGAAGTGTAGCCCACTCAGTGCACCATTCAGCTGAGATCTGTCTGTCATTCCCATTGCCACGTAACTAGAGTAAACCTCTGAAGGAAGGGTTCGAAGGACAGATTTTTTTTTTTTTTTTCCTGAGAAAGGATGAATTAAAGCATTTCTGGGAGTCCTAGACTGGGCACCTAAGGGAAAGCATCAAGATGTTTAGTTCTTCTGACATGATGAAAGTGGGAAGCCAGGCAGGGACAGGAACCCAGAACAAAATCAGGTAACTTTATAAAACAGCATTGCTAGGGATGGGGCTGGCTGCCTGATGTAATGGGCATGGCCTCTGAGCCAAAGACATTCAAATCTTGGCTCTCATTCATGGTGGGGCCTTGAGAAAAAGATTCCACTTCTCTGGGCATCAGGTTCCTCATCTGTAAAAGAGAACGGTAATCCCAATCTCACAGAGCTTTTGTGAGCATCACACTCCTTCGACCGGTTCCTGTGGAGGGCCTACTATGTGCCAGTCATTGTTCCAGATGCTGGGGATTTCTTGGTAAAGAAAACTATCTGTGTTTCTTTCTCCTGGAGCTTCCATTCTAGGTGATCAATAGAAGTAGAGCAGGAGAAGCTGCGGCACAGAGCTGGGGGCATGGAAAACATGAAAGGGGCTCAGCAGATGTCCATATTCACCCTATCCCTCCCATCAGTGGCTTTTTCAAAGCCTCCCTATCCCACCCACACCCCAGCCATCCTCCCCATGGTTAGCAGAACTGTATGGCTCCCAATGCCTCCCCCCTCAATCTTCATACCACAAAGGTGCAACCTACCTTGCTTTTCAGCAAAAATCCTTGAAAACCAAGCTCTCTGGGCAGGCGGGTTAGCTCACTCGGGAGAGCATGGTGCTGATAACACCAAAGTCAAGGATTCAGATCCTCATACTGGCCAGTCACCAAAAAGCCCCAAAAAGAATAGCTTTGAAAACGAAGCTCTCCCACCTGGAAAAGAAGGTGGAAAAGGAAGCCTAGTGCTTGAAGCTCCCCCACCCCACCCCTGGGGTGACAGACCAAGAATCTCAAGCCCAGCTTGTAAGGGATCGCTCCCTGTGAGTTCCCTGCCTCAGTTTGTCCCTCGGCCCCTCCCCAACATTCTTCCACACAGCCTGTGTTTGACGCATGAGCTTCAGTCGCTTGGAAACACAAGATCACGCACTCGGTAATGTGCAGTCTTTTTTTTAAACACCCCATCTTTGTATCTGTGCAAAGGGGCACACAAGCTCCCAGCCCTCCCCCAGGCCCTCCCCTTTGTCAAGCCTTTCCCAGGCTGATTCCTCTCACCAGCCGTGCTGTTCCTGAGCTCTCTCTCTCACGTGTCTGGCTCTCCCAGGGGGCCATCCAGTTTGTGGTATATCCTCCTGGCCATGTGACCTTCCTCCACTGTCACCCTCTTGCCTGGATGGGCCTGTCATTTTCTCATTATCATCATCACCCTAGACCCAAACTTGGTCCTCCACTTTCCTGTTTTCAATTAAACCTTGGCCTATCAGGAATTCCAGGCCACATTGTTCTGCGGTTACTAGAGAGGAAGATGACAGCATGCGGGGGAAATTCCCACTGGCCCGCCTCGTGGACATGGCCAGAGATATCCTGGGAGGGGTGGGTTAAAAGCTGTGCAGACCCCCAGGGCAGATGAAGTGGGCGAGCGAGGTTTGCAGTGGGTGTGGGGTGGGGTGTATTTTCTTTCCTCCTCTTGTGCTTTCTTTTTGCAGCTGCTGCTCCTTGGAGACCCCAACATTCCAGTTCCCAGAGCTAATTTTAACTTCTTGGGACTGGCTTGTTCTGAGTGACCCTCGCCCCTGCCTTTCCCCTTCGCCTTGTGGCTCATACAATCCTCACACTCACACACACTCTGGCTCTCGATCTGACTCTCAAACCAGGGAAGGGCCATTGTAATCCAGGCAGCAAATGGCAAGGTCTTCCCACCAGCTCAAAGACCCTCAGGAAGCAGGAAACTGAATAGCAGCGTTGGGTGGCGGCAGGGGATGGGGATCCCAAAGGACTGAAGGGGGTGGGGATGGGGAATGACTTCCTGCCTCCCAAATAAGATGATGTTTATGGCATCGGTCATGAGCTCACAACCTACTTAGAGCTTTTAAGAGAGAGAGAGAGAGAGAGAGTTAAAACATTGAGTTTTAGAGTAGAAGAGACAGACGTCATCTTCTTCGTTTCTCTAATTCCATAGTGGGGGTACCAAGGCTCAGAGACGTGACACGACTTCCTCCAAGTTGGAGGTGTTAGTGAGAGATCTTGTAAGCCCAGAACTGAGGTCAAGTCTAGACCTTCAGTCACCTGCCTTCCAGCCCAGAGCTCCTGCAGGCCCCCAAGCTGCCTGCTGCTGCACTTCTCATCCATTTCTTGTGACCTCCAGCACTGCAGCTCGCTTTCTCAGCACAGCCTTTGCTTATCTCTTTACAAAGGGGAGGAGAAGGAGCGAGTGGTGGCCTTGGGGACGTGAGTGGGCCACCTGCCGTGGGCCCCAGACTGGGAGTGGTGAGCAGTTACAGAGAAATGCCAGATCTGCTCTTGATCCTGGAAAGCTGACTAAGAAAATTTGTTTTCCTACCCCAAATTTTGGAGGCATCAGTCATCAAAAACCCTCCCTGACCATCCTTCCTTCACATTCTTCCCTGCTATTGAGCCTGCTTTTCCATGCCCTGTTCTCTCTCTCCCTTTCCTTTCAGCTGCATTCACTCTCTTGCTCTCAGTTTTAGATCCCAGTCTTTTCTCACCTGGAGAAGTAAATAAAAGCTTCCTATTGGGGCAGAATCTTCCGCTGGCCGCATCGGACCTCTTAGACTCCCGGCCACTCTATTGATGTATCACATGGCTAACAGCATGCAGACAGACTGTCTGGATTGGAGTCCCAGCTCTGCCTCAGTTTCCACATCTGCAAAATGGAGGAAAAGGTGTAGGGCTGTTGTGGAGATTAAATGAGTTCACATGATATGTACACATGTAAGCATTCATCAAGCAATGTTATTAAGATTAGAGCACTTTAATTTACTGTATATATGTTATACAATTTTAAGATTAATGAGTTTATACGTTTAAATTAGTTCATACGTTCAAAGCACTCAAAACAGTGTCTGGCACATAGTAAGCACTCAATAAGTGATACTTGTTATTGTAGCTATTATTATTTAACCTTTGTCCCTCTGAGGAGTACATAAATAATATTCCTTTTTCCTATGATTTTAGAATAAGGACAGTATCTCATATCTGACTCCTGTTTCCCAGGTTATCAAGCACTTTCCTGTACGTTCTTTCACTTTCGATTATTGCAACAGCCCTCTGAGATGGATCCTCTTTCTTTTCATTTGTCACAACAGCTCTTTGAGATGGGAACTATTTCCCGCACTTTGCAGAGGGGGAAGGTGAGGCTCAGAGAGATGGGGCTGACTTGCCCTAGATCATCTAGCCAGTGAGCAGAGACCAGGGCATGCCCCCAAGGCCATGTGACTCCGTGCAAGAGCTTCCACCCCAGCTTTCTCCGCCCATCAGCCCCTGTGTTCTCGGATCCTACCTGACTTTCTAGTTACAGATGCCAGTTTTCCCCAGCCCTGGGGGTCTCTATGCCCTTAGG
>NW_007728247.1:286802-287073 GCF_000696425.1 Galeopterus variegatus | reverse complement strand
TGTGACTCCGTGCAAGAGCTTCCACCCCAGCTTTCTCCGCCCATCAGCCCCTGTGTTCTCGGATCCTACCTGACTTTCTAGTTACAGATGCCAGTTTTCCCCAGCCCTGGGGGTCTCTATGCCCTTAGGGAAGTGACCTACCCAAGGTCCTGCGACTTAATACACCAAAGCTGAAATAGAAGCAGGTCTCCTGAATTAATTTCCAGTCTGGCACTATTTCCACCACAACCTTTTATCTTTTTGGTTTGATTTCCCACGTAGACGCACTGTA
>NW_007728247.1:286190-286776 GCF_000696425.1 Galeopterus variegatus | reverse complement strand
GCACTATTTCCACCACAACCTTTTATCTTTTTGGTTTGATTTCCCACGTAGACGCACTGTAGCAAAGAGAGCGATATTTTCTATTTGATTGTTGTTCCCACCAAATTAAAGGAGCCAACGCCATTGCATTGGGAACTGGGACATATGACAGCGTGGGTGAATGTCTCAGTCCATTTGTGTTGCTTACAACAGAGTACCTGAAACTGGGTAATTTATAAAGAACAGAAGTTTATTTGGCTCATGATTCTGGGACAGCTGCATCTGTCCACAGGTTGCTTCTACTCATGGCTGAAAGCAACAGGGCAGCCGGCGGGTACAAGCAGATCACACGGTGGGAGAGGAAGCAAGAGAAAGAGAGAGAGAGAGAGAGAGGGAGGGAGGTGCCAGGGTCCTTTAAACAACCAGGTCTCATAGGAACTAATAGAGTGAGAACTCACTCACCATCCCCCCACTTCCAGGGAGAGCATTAATCCATTCATGAGGGATCTGCCCCCATGACCCAAATAGCTTCCAACACTGCCACATTGGGGATCAGATTTGCACATGAGCTTTGTGGGGACAACACATCCAAACTCTATCAGTGAAG
>NW_007728247.1:284179-285977 GCF_000696425.1 Galeopterus variegatus | reverse complement strand
TGGGGATCAGATTTGCACATGAGCTTTGTGGGGACAACACATCCAAACTCTATCAGTGAAGAGCATATGGACAGGATGAGGGGGGGCGGAAGGAAGGCAAGAAGGTTCCAGTTCATACTCCACTGTGCCTGAAGTCACTTCTCTTACACTTAGAGTTCAAACTCCTGGCTCATTCCTTCTTCAAGAAGATGCAGCCTCTGGAATCTGTGCAATGGGAGCCCAATGCAACCACCCACCCAAGCCCTCGCTGAGAGGATGAGGCACTCGGGGCAGGCTCCTGAGTGTCCCCACTCTAGTTTCCGAGTCCTTCATAAGCCCCATGGGACTCTGTTGCCAGGTTTCTCCCTCCCCTACCCCCACCCTGACAATCTCCTGATGCAGTTATTTTAAGGAAAGTTCCACAAGGCAAAAACCTCACAGAGACACTGATGTTTGAGGGTTTGGTTCTTCCTGCCTGCCATTGGAGACTGGTTTTGAGGTTGTTTTGCTGAATCACTCGTTGAAAAGTAAATAAATAAATGGAGGAAGGAAACCTTGTTCAAAAGGAATTCTGTTGCCTCCCCAAAGAAACAAAGCAGCTGTCATCACTAAAGGAATCTGCAGGACCTGGTCCCTCTGGGACTATTCTTCATTCTAGGGATTTCAAAGGCACCCCCGCCAGAAGAACCTGCCCCAGCCCCTCTAAGAGGTGGGGCTGCCAGCCCTCAAGAGCAAGCTGGCTTCATCCTGGGGCCTCTGGGTGGCCTGGCCTTTCTATTGTCCTTCCCCTCCCCACCCCCACCCAGTATAGGAGAAAGACCAGGGGCCTGCCATCCTGTGAATTTGCTCGGCTTCCTTTGAGGGTCACCCAGCCCTTCTCGTGACTCATGCCTGTGGCTTCCATCGGCCGACCCATGCCTCTCTCTCGTGTCCCGTTTCTTCTCTGGGCACCTCCCCTTCATAAAAATAAAAAGACGGAGAGCTCTTGGTCATCAACCAGTCCAGTTCCTTCTTCTTGCTGATATGGAAACTGAGGCCAGGAGAGCAACAGAGACAAGCTGTGGGTCCCCTGGCACCTTTGTGGCAGAATTAAGACTAGACTTGAAGACGTGCTGCCCTCTGCAGCGTTTGACCAGCCAACGAATCAGTGGACCCCAGCTTCCCACCTCCCAACCTTCAGAGGCTGGCAGCAGCTACCATCCTCTGGGGTGAAGGGCTGCTGTGGACCCCAGGTACCTGGGCGGCTCCCCCTGCTGGAGTGAGAGGGCTGGGAAAGGGGAGTTTGGGAGAAACGTTGGGGGAGAACCCCTTACAATATCTATCATGTTGGGTCCTTCGACCCCAGACCAGCTGCTGACCAGTTTGAAGCCTCCTGGCCCATCACTGTCGGTATAGTCTTAAAGCATCTCACTCAGCATCTCTGCTGTGCTGCTCAAAATCCTTCCATTGCTTCAGTTCCAATCCACTCCCCGTATCCCTGGCATTCGAGGCGTTCTGACCTTCTCCCCCTTCTTCGTTCCCTGTCCGTCTTAATGCTGCCCCTCTGAACCCATGGCGAGGGGCACAGGAGCCTCCGCTCAGAGGCTGCTGGAACTCAGGGGCCTGGGTAGCAGGCCGCAGGCTGGGCTGGACCTGGGGGAGGCTGGCGTGTGATGGGGGCTCTGCCCATGCACTCCTTCTGTCAACCTCCCCCATGGTGGTGGAAGAAAGACATCTCTGGAAGGTTCCACTCCAGGCTCACTCAGAGACTCAGAAACATCTCTGAGCCCTGTTTCCTCACATATAGGGAATTGCTACCTGCCTCATCCCACTGAGAGGA
>NW_007728247.1:274842-283480 GCF_000696425.1 Galeopterus variegatus | reverse complement strand
TCTCTGAGCCCTGTTTCCTCACATATAGGGAATTGCTACCTGCCTCATCCCACTGAGAGGAGGAGATTACCTGGCATAGTGTGGGGAGAAGTAAGGTTCCCGGCACATGGAAGGTGCTCAGGAATTTTTGCTTCTCTTCCCCTTCAGCTGAACCACAGGGCGGGGAGAAGCATGGAAAGAGCTCAGCTTAGGCTCAGTGAAGGAAGGGCCTCAGGTGCATGGGGGGCCGGCGGGGGGCGGGTGTGCACAGGCAGGCAAGTGAGGGGTGGTGGAGACATCTCTCCTCGCCACCAGCTCTGTCTAGACGAGGGCCTCAGAATTGCCGATCTCAAGGCTGGAAGGACCCATCTTTCCAAAAGGTCAAGTCGTCTACTCAGAGGCTGATTTGAAAACACTCTTTTGTTAGCTGTTTCATGATCCAGGATCTCATCCCTGCCAGATCGTAGCAGGACCATGATTTTAATTGTCAACTTACAGTCGTTGAGCTCGTTCTATGTGTTTTGGGTTTTCTGGTAGTTGGTCTCAGTTAATCCTCTCAAAAGTACATGGTCTTCCATTCACTATGAGGGCACTGAAGCTTCAGAAAGGTTAAGTAATTTTCCTGAGCCCACACAGCTTATAATTACACTTCACAAATATTTGTTGAACACCTACTATGTGCCAGCTAGGCCTGGAAATACAGCAGTAAGCAAGGTACCCTGGATTCCCACTGTAATTCTGAAGCCCTTTCCACCCCCTCTGGCTTGCCACCTCTTCCATCTGAACGCCACAAATAAATACAGGGCTTGAAGAACTGAGAAAGATATTGAGAGGCTGGCATATAAACTTATGAGTAAAACTTAAAAATGTGATCCACGGTCCTCCACGGGGGCAGCATCAGCCCTTGTGGTGCAGTTTGGAAACTTGGGGGAAGATTATCAGTGGTCATTACAAGCTGTGGGCACTATGGCACTTAATGAGCAGGTAGGCAGATGTGCCCAGTGGAGTCTGCACAGCCAAGAACTGTTCTGCCCCCCACAGGACCATTGGACCTGGTCCCACCAGACACCACAGAGGCGGAAACTCATTTGTAATTATCTGAGCCGAGAACCTAATTCCATATTAAATTCAAACACAAAGCATTTGGGTAGGGGGCACTTTCAATATTTACCTTTTTTTTCCCAAAAAATACAACTAGCATGTAAATTAAAGGAAGACTGTACCTTGTTTTGTTTGAAACATTATCGAGAGTTATTGATCACTTCAAAATAATCAAGTCACCACTGGCAACCCCACTTCTGGCATCTGAGTTGCTGATGAAATGTCTCAATCTGTGCACATTTGTAGCTGTAAAATTCATGGCCATTCTATGCAAAGGTGCAACAACCACACTATTCATTTTTATTATAAATTATTTCTATTTGATTTCTCCTTTATATTGTAGTTAGGGCATCCTATTGATTTCTGTGAAAATTGTGTATGTACGTTAACTATGAATTTCATTTCAACATAGTACAAGGGGCATTACAAGGTTTTTGTTATAGAAAGAGGCATTGGGGAGCTGGCCGGTTAGCTCAGTTGGTTTGAGCATGGTGCTGATTACACCAAGGTTCAGGGTTCAATTCCTGTACAGGCCAGGGAAAAAATGAAAAAGAAAAGAAAAGGAAAGGAATTGGGTGTGAGAAGGTGGGAGTGGGGCTCTCCCGTGGGTGAGGGTCACCCACGACAGAATGGCCATAAGTTCTTCTCCTCAGGCCGCTGAGGACAGAAGAGCAGAAGCTGTGCCTACAGAACTTCGAGTAGACGTGGGGATGATCTCATGGGCAAGAAAGCTGCCTGTCTTCAGAGTCGATAATTAAATGGAAAGAGCACTGAGGTTGAAGTCAAAAGAGCTGCATTTGAATCTTGGTTCTGCCACTTTTTGACGTCGAATCCAGGCAAAACCTCCCTGCTCTTTGATTCTCCATCATAACGGGAGCCCCTGGGACCAGAAGTAGGTGCTCTTGTGGTGGAGCCTATCCTGGTTCTAGGATCAGTCCTCAAGGGCTCTCATGATTCCTTACACTTCTGGAACAGTCAGTGCGGTGGGTCTGGAGGCAGGGGCTGGAAGTGATAAGAGCATTCACCAGTTTGAACCTGGGGATGCTACCTTGGACAAGTCATTTAATTTCTCTGAGCCTTAGTTTTAGCCTTGGTGAATTGGAATTATAATAGTTCTACCTTGTTGGGGTGATGAGGTTTAACAAGATGACATTTGTGAAAAGTGCTGGAACTCAGTAGTTCTCCATCAATGTTAGATGATAGTCTCCTTCCTCCAACCTCCCCACCTTTGCCAACTTCCCTAGGCCAGTTCCCAGCCTCTGCGCCTCTGCTATGCTTTCCAGTCCACGGATCCTAGAGTAGGGCTGGGGGGGGAGGGAACAGGAGTCATGCTGACTTGCACAGAGAGCAGAGGTTAGGAGTCCCTTCCTACGTGGGGGAGTTTCCACTCCCCTCTCTGGGCCAGCTGTGGGGCCCACAGGAGAAAAGTGACTAAGATAGGGAGAATTCCTCGAGGCCTCCCTGGCCCTGACCCAAAGCCCCACTGGCTAGGACAGGCAGAGAAAGTGCTTTCTCCACCTGGCAGCACTGGATGACAGCGTGACCAGCAGCCAGTGGAGACTCTCACCTTCCTTCTCAGCGAGTGCTGAAGGTGCAAAGGCTTCAAGGTAAGACTGCAGGTATGTTCAGAGGATGTTTGAGGGCTTGCTGGCATTCATAATGCACATCAGAGGAAGGGCAGTGGGGGAGCAGAAGACGGTGGTCCTGTTGGCTTTGGCAATAACCAGAAGCCCAGGACCGAGAGGACAACACGTACAGTATAGGGAAGGGGAGGAGACACAGGCATATGCCATGAGACATCCCCTCTCCTGCAGTGCCCCCTGTAGGGAACCCTTGGCAGCAAAGCCTTGGGACAGGAGCTCTTCCTCTTTGAGGCCAGCTCTGGGAGACACATTCCCACTGATGTGCGAGGGATCCAGGCCAGCTCCTCCAGAGGCCATTTTATTTCAACAGGAATCAAAGTTTTCTTTCTTCCAGGGGAGTGCTTTGCCAGCCATGTCAGCTGAGCCCCAGGGAAGTGTCTTAGGACAAGGGGAGGTTAAACCAATGAGCCCCGAGCCCTCCACCCTGCTTCACCCTGAGCAGCGCCCCTGCTAGACAACGGTGATGCAGAACTGAGGAGACACAGTCCTGCCCACAGGCACCACATTCTAGTGGAGACGATGATCAAAGGAGGGCACAAGTGACTCCATCAATGTCCGTGAACCTGAGAGGTCTGGGAGGGGGAGGGGAAGGGGCACCTCTCTCAGCCCAGGGATGAGGGGAAGCAGGAAAGGCTTCCTGGAGGAGGTGAGTGTGAGAAGAGTCATGAAGAAAGAAAGGACATTCACTCAGGATGAATAAGTGCTGGAGACCTAACATCCACATGGTGACTGCAGTTGGTAATACTGTATAGTGCACTTGACATTGGCTAGGAGAGTAGATCTAAAATGTTCCTGCCACAAAAAAGTAAGTGCGTGAGGTGATGGATGTGTTAATTAGCTTGATGGTGGTCATCATTTCATAGTGTGTGCATATACCAAAACATCAGCTCGTACCCCTTATGTGTATACAACTTTTATTTGTCAATTATACCTCAATAAAGCTGGGGAAAAAAGAAAAGAAAAGAAAAAAAAAAGGGAAATAGCTCATTGGAGAAGAGATGAGGAGGCATCCGAGGCAAGGGAGGAGTTGCACAAAGCCCCAGAGGTGTGGACACCACCGCGGTCCGGGGCTTCCAGTGGTCGCAGGAGAGGATGGGGATTAAAGCAAGTGCTTTGGATCAGACACACCTGTGTGCAGATCAGTGCTCTGCTCCTGCAGCTCGTCACCCTCTGAGCCTCAGTTTCTCATCTAGAAAATGGGGATGATTCTGGGCTAGAACGTAAGCTCCATGAGGGCAGGCCCTGTCTCTCTCACTCACTCCTGTAAGGCCAAGGCCTGAAGCAGAGTGGGACCCAGGATGACCCCTTGGTCTGTGTTTGCTGAATGGATGACCAGATGAAGGACACGCATGCATCCCTGGCGGGCACAGACAGACGCTCAGATGCTTTTGAAGCGCAGGGTTCACAGAGGATGCAGTAGGTGAGAATGAAAAGGGGAGTGGGACCTTGGATGCCAGAAACTAGGTCTGTAAACTGTGGGAGGCCAACTGGGGACTCCGGTGGGCTTGGGAAGCCTGGTGGGTGCTGGGTGTAAGCCTCTCTGGGGGTCTGTTGCTCCTGGGCCTTTCCTGGGGTGAGGCCACCCTTCCCTGTGATCCTTCCCTGGGAAGCTCCTTATGTGTCATTGTCACAGGGTGGTCAGGGTCTTCCAGCAGCTGCAGCCTCTCTGGAGACAGCCTGAGTCAGGAATTGGGAATTTCTGGAGGTGGCCAAATGCTGACCCCTTGGGGTGGTTCCCTAGGACTAGGAGTCACAGGATCGGCATCCACAGGCCTGGAGGACCTGTGACCTTTGACCCTTCCTTGCACCCTGACCTCTTGGCCCTGCCAGGCTCTGGTGTTTGGTCTACTGGAAGGAAAGGAGGCTGAGGGGGAGGGGCAGTGCTGCTGACTAAAGCCCCATCACATGGTGGCTCGTGCAGGGGCCCTGGGGCTCCTCGGCTTGGCTGGGCTGGGCTGGGCCAACCCCTGACCCTTCTGCTGGCTTAAGTGATTCTGAGGGGGGCCATGGCTTTCCCCAGAGTTCTTGGCTTCTCCTTGGTGGGTCCTGAGGCTTCTACTCACCCCCTCCATTTCTCTACTTCCCACACCTCAGCCGCTGGAGAGGCCAGCTCCCCACGTGCGCTCCCCACGTCGATGTGGCATCCACCCCTCCCGCACTTTAGCCTCGTCCCGCAGCCATCTCTGCTTCAGAACCTCTCCTGGATACAGAAGAGATTGGCACAGGAACCAGGACCCCAGAGGGAGGATGAATTACTGGGCAAGAGCATGGGCTGCCTGCTTATCTGTGACAGCAGTGAGGCAGCACATCCTGAAGGCGGCTGTGAGGGTTAAATGAGGCTTGGAAAGGGATTGCAGAGAGCTGGCACGTGGCGTGTGCTCCATAAAAAGGCAGTGCGTAGTAGTAATACTATTAGCAGCAGTAGTAGTGGTTTTTGTAATTTAATACATTAGAGAGAGAGAGACACCAGAGAAAGAAAAATGTAAGAACAGAAAAAAACCTAAGGAACTGCAGTCAGGCATTTCAGAGCTGCAGCTTTGTGCTGAGGAGACTAGAGGGAAACTGGGGCCAGAGACAGGCAAGCTCAATCAGAGGTGGCTCCGTGGAGGAGGTGGGCTTAGAAATGGGCAAGATTTTGTTAGTGAGGAGGGCAAATGTTTGGGGAGGAGAAGGAAGAGGGATGGCCTGAACTGAGACATTGGCCAGGAAACAGCAACCCCAGAGTGATTGGGGGATGTGGACCCATATTTAGAGATCACAGGCCTGGCGCTTAACAAACAGTGTTGAATAAAGGCTTGCTGGTGTTCCCAGAGTTCCCCTCAGTAAAGACTTCCAGTTCAAGTCCAATGCCCAGGGGACTTGCATTCACGCCTTCCTTCAACAAGCGACTGCATGGAGTCTTCTATTTACTGAGCACCTGCTAAATTGCAAGCACTGTCCTAGGAGCTGGGGATATAGCAGTGAATAAACCTTGCCTCAGGGTGGTTATATGTGCATCGTTTTTCCTCAAGGAAGGATTATTTATGCTTTAGGACATCAGAACATATATAAAGCACGCAGTGTCTGTCTGGCACGTAGTAAGTACTCAATAAGTGTTTCCTATTGTTTTAGCTCTGGCTCAACAGTCAGGGAGTGAACTATCACTATGGCCATCACAGAACGGGACTTCCCTGGCTCTGTTTCCACTGTTTAAGCATTTTAGCCCCTGCAGACCCCTCCCAGACAGCTCTAGCAGGGCCTGTCACATGGGCTCCCAGAATCTGTCCTCTTGGCAAACAAGTGGCATTATTCCTCTTGTTCTGATTTTTCAACTCTTACTGAGGGTGGTGAATCCCGCTACTGTCAACACCCTCTGTCAAGGTCACCACCAGACACTGCATACAGACCACCAGCACCTGGACTTTCCAAATCCCTGGGGAACGTTGGAGAAGCACATCTTGTTTCTCACTCCACACCATTTCCTTTCCAAAAAAGCACATCAGTCTCCCGCTGGGACTCTGGGTTAAACTCTCAGGGCCAGAGCACAGGGTATTCTGAGTGGCCCTCCCATCGGGCCATGGACATTCACTCCTCCACTGCAACTGCTCCTGTCAAGGTGACAGTGACCTCCAACGGTCGCAGCTCAGTCTTGTCTCATTTGACCCGCAGTTGATCCGTTGCTGGGTTCGTTCACTCAGCTCCCAGGACAACACACTGGCCACCTTTTTCTCCTGCCTTGCTAGTGGTCCTCAGTCTCCTCGGCTCCTTGCTGGTCCTCTGGCTACTTCCTCACATGGGCTGGGGCTGGGGCTGGGGCTGGGGGGTGGGCTCAGGGCTCTGTGCTCTACCCTCTTCTTTTCTCTTTCTGAGCCCACGCCTTCACTCCTTTGTCAGTCTCACCCAGTGCCGAGGATTTGAAAGCTGGAATTCTAGACTCATGTGTGCAAGACTGCTATGCAGTGTCTCCTGGACGTCTGAGGGGCATTCAAGTTCACATATCCAAACTGAACTCCTGACCTTTCCCCCCAGCCTTGCTTCTCCCTGAGCCCTCCGCGTGTAAGTTAACTTGGGCAACTGTGTCTTAGACTCCAGACCTTGAAGTCTTTCTTGAGCACTTCTCTTACCATCCACCCTCATCCCCAATCTAATCCATCTACAATTCCTACAATCCTCACTGGCAAAATCTCTCCAGTATCCAGCTATCTTTCACCTGCTATTGCAGTCACCTTCTAATTGGTCGTCTTGCTGCCACTGTTCAGTTTCAGCACATTCTCAGCAGAGCAGAATGACACTGAAAAATGTAGGTCCACCCTTCTGCAGCTCCAAACCACCCAGTGGCTCCCATCTCACATAGAATAAAGTCAAGGTCATGGCCAGTCCTACAAGTTGCTACATGATCTACACCTCCTTTTATTTCTGCACCACTCTGTTATTTCTCTGACCTCATCAGTCTAGGACAAAGGGGTCCAGACACTGGCTGTAGTTTGAACGTAACAGGTGTGTTCTAAGGTCAGGGCCATTATCCTTGCTGTCCCCTACTTGGGGTGATCTACCAGACATCCATGTGGCTCCGTCTCTCACCTAGTTCAGATTTTTACTCAAATGTGACTATCTCATGAAGGACTTCACTAAACTTGAACTCATCCCATTCCCTGGAATTCTCTACCCTCTTCTGCTTTATTTTTCCCTGTAGCTCACATCCCAGCTAACATACTGTATATAGTGACATATTTATATGTCTAACACCCATCTCCCATCTCATCTACCTTACTCACCACTGTGTCCCCAGCATCTAGAACAGGGCCTAGCACATAGTAGGTGTTTACAGAATGAATCTGTGAAGGATATCACTCAGGACATTGACCCCCCACCCCACACGCCTGCAGTCTTGGCTCATTGCCTTGAACTCTGCTGTGGGCATTGGCACTCGCTGCCCTTAGGGAAGTCCTCAGACTCTCATTCAAATAGACCCCATTTGGCCCTGACTAGTTGCCCTCCAGAGAAGCTTGGTGTCCTGGGTTTTACCTAGGATTGCTTGCCTCACTGTTCTCCCCAACCACAATTCAAAGTCTACCAAACTAATGCTTATCATTTGCCAGAGATGGCTGGATCGGGGCTGAGGCCTACAGTACTGTAAAGCAGGGAACTTCATATAAAGCTAATGCTATAGACTGAGAGTTTGTGTCCCCCTAAAATTTTTGTATTGAAACTTAACCCCCAAGGTGGTGGTATTAGGAGGTGGGGCCTTTGGGAGGTGATTAGGTCGTGAGGGCAGAGCCCTTGAGATTGGGATTAGTGCCCTTATAAAAGAGGCCCCAGAGAGCTCCCTCACCTTTTCTGCTAGAAAGCACAATCTATGAGAAAACAAGCCCTCAACGGACACCAAATCTATCAGCACCTTGATCTTGGACGTCTCAGCCTCTAGAACTGTGAGAAATAAATTTCTGTTGTTTATAAGCCACCCAATCTATGGTAATCTGTCCCTAGATTGGCACTTTGCAAAAAGCTCAGTCTAAGCACCTTCTAAATATAATTAGATTTATCTAAATTATATTGTGATTTATCTACCTGGCAATCAATCTCCTTTCCAAAGATAGTGAGCCCCAGGAGCTCATCTCGGCACCCCAGGAATAAGCCCAGGCTCTCTTATATAGACATTCTTAAATGTTGGTTGAATAAATGAATACTCCCATTCTCCACTCCAAGGAAGAGAAGTGGGGATATCGACCCTATTTACTGTTGATGTTGGATACTCTTCACTGAACTCTGATCACACCCCATTTGTTCTTACACTGTTTTTACAATTGTTTTTTACAACAGTTCTCTCTAAGGTTTGATTGATGTGAAAACTGAAGCTCAGAGAGGTTGTTGTCTATACAAAGTTATGCAACTTACAGCTGGCAGAACCAGCATTTGAAACCAGATCTTTCTAACCC
>NW_007728247.1:273066-274649 GCF_000696425.1 Galeopterus variegatus | reverse complement strand
AAATGAATACTCCCATTCTCCACTCCAAGGAAGAGAAGTGGGGATATCGACCCTATTTACTATAGATGTTGGATACTCTTCACTGAACTCTGATCACACCCCATTTGTTCTTACACTGTTTTTACAATTGTTTTTTATAACAGTTCTCTCTAAGGTTTGATTGATGTGAAAACTGAAGCTCAGAGAGGTTGTTGTCTGTACAAAGTTATGCAACTTACAGCTGGCAGAACCAGCATTTGAAACCAGATCTTTCTAACCCCAAATTCCATGCTCTTTCTCCTGGGCCACCCTCTCTTGAATGAGGAATTGTTGAGAATCTGCTATGTGCCAGCTACTGTGTTAAGACAGCTCAGGTAGGTTGCTCTATTTAATCCCGATTATTATGACTCATATTATTCCCTTGTTACAAATGGAGGAACTGAGGTTCAACCAAGGTCACCCAGCTTTAAGTTTCAGAACTGGATTGAAGCCTGGCTTTGTATGACCCCAACACCAGCTCTTTCCACTGCTCCACAATGGCAGTTCCACGCTGGTTGACTCCTGGTGATGGGCACGGGCCATTGAGAGAAAGACCTCAGTTTGCTTCTCCCTTGGACATGTCTCCACTTTACAAACCATGGCCCATGTCCCCTTACTCTGACCATGCCCGGGAAAGAATCACAGCAATTAGCAAACTGGGCAGGCCCAGGACAGGTGGAGAAACAGAGCTAACAATATGCCTCTCCACTGACAGTGGCTCAGGGGCTCATCTCTGGGCACTGCGGGATACTCCCTGTGCAGTTCCTGCTTTGGGACGAAGAATTAAATCTTATCAGTATGGTGGGTAGTTGAGAGCTCAGATTCTAGAATCCGGCATTCTTGGGTTCAAATCTAGGCTGCTCACTGGTGTATGATCTTCAGTTGGTTCTTCTTTCCTTGTGAGCTTCATTTTCCTCACCTGTAATGATAGAAACTGCCTTAAAGGATCATACAAGATAATCATAGATCAGATTAAATGAGATAATGTTGATAAAGCACTCGAAACAAAGCACTTTACCAGTGTTCAATCAATAGCAGCCCTAATTATAATGCCTACATGCATCGCTTAATGTTCTGAGAAATGAGTTGTTAGGCAATTTCATCACTGTGTGAGCGTCAGAGAGTGTACTGACACAAAGCTAGGTGACATAGTCTATGACACACCTAGGTTGCATGGTACAGCCCACGGCTCCTAGGCTACAAACCTGCACAGCTTGTTACTGTACTGAGTACTGGAGGCAATTGAATGCTAAGTATTTGTGTATCTAAACATATCATATATAGAAAGGGTACAGTAAAAATACCATATTATAATCCTATGGGACCACCTTCATATATGCGGTCAGTTGTTGACCAAAATGTTGTTATGTATCTCATGACTGTAATTTTTTTTAAAAGATGGGTTAAGAAAGACTAAACAATTCATTAAGCTACCAATGAATGGGGAAAATAATCTGAACCCCTCGGACACCACCCAGACCTGAAATTCAAGGATTCAACTTCGAATCTGGCTGTGTGACTTCACCTCTCTCAGTCTTGTCCTACTCCTCTAGAAAATAAAAACA
>NW_007728247.1:268173-269267 GCF_000696425.1 Galeopterus variegatus | reverse complement strand
CATTGCCACCTGGTCGGTCCTCCCAGGAGGCTGCCTTGCTGCGGGGGCAACAGCCCACACCACATGTGACTGCACCTGCCGTCCTGCTCTGGTTAGTTCCCAGACTGCCTTCTGCCCGACACCGTGTCTGCTCCTGACACAGTGAGCCACTGGCTCTGGCTGACAGTGTCTTACACTAAAAGAGAGACATTCAGTGTAGCGTGTTGGATGAAAGCATGGGCATTAGAGCACGCTAGACCCAGGTTTTACTTTGACCTTTTCTACTCTTTAACCTATAAATGGGGATCACAAGAGCAGGACTGCCTTCAGAAGGTTAAGTATGATGAAGAGCTTAGTGCAGCAGGTCCTCAGTGAATCCTGGGTCCGGCTCTTTAGCTATTACGACATGGCATGGTAGCTCCCTCGGTACCTAGCATCATGCTGGGTATAAAGCAGGCATTCGGTAAATAGAGGTGGCATAGAATGGAGCAGCTCCACAGACCATTTCCTGCTGGTGACTTGTCTGTTACAGTTCAGCTTGGACAGGGGATCCTGGGGGTGCCCAGCCTCAGCCTCAGAATGACTTCAGGTGTCATCTAGGTCTGCAGCTCATTTCCACATTTAGAAGGGAAAAATGAGGCCCCAAAGAGGAAAAGAGATTTGCTTAAATGTCTGACAAACATGTTCATAGAATTGTGCGTTCTCCATTAAAATGCAGAGGAGACAGCATCTGGGCTCTATTAGTCCTGAACTCCTGAGGGTAGGGATGGACAAGCCACTGTCCTGCCTCAGATGTACACAGAGGAGAGCAAGAGACAGTGAGGAGGGGCCTGGGAGGTCACGAAGTGAGTTGCCTCATTAATGGTCCCTTCGCCAAGCTGGCACGGTACCTCCTGTTCTCTCGCAGGAGCTCACTTGCTCAAGATCACGCAGGGAGAGGTGCAGAGCTGGGATTCGAACCTAGGTCTGTTTGAGTCCAGAGCTGGGTCTTCCATAACACTTGCTGCCTCTGGAGGGAAACAGGTGCCACCAAGAAGAAAAAGGGGCCCCGAAGAGGAGGTGTGGACCCCAGAAAGACCAACTCTCTGCATCCTAGGGATGTCTCAGGTGGCCCC
>NW_007728247.1:263218-268130 GCF_000696425.1 Galeopterus variegatus | reverse complement strand
AGGAGGTGTGGACCCCAGAAAGACCAACTCTCTGCATCCTAGGGATGTCTCAGGTGGCCCCGTCTCCAAGAGGGAAGGAACAGAGGGTGGGGGAGGAGATGACAGCCCAGGAGGACCTTCTAGCTCACCCGTGCTAATTAGAGACCTGGGAGAAGGATAGCTGAAGACAATTGTCACCTGAGCCCCAGGAATACAAACATGTTACCATTTTGGTGAAATTCGTGGAACCAAATTTCATGAGACTTGCGTCTTCCTGAGCAGGTCAGCAGCAGCCAGGCTCAGCCTTCATTCAGCCTTCGTCCTCCAACTCCCTCTCCCCCTAATCTCCCTCTCCCCCCAATGCTCCCTCGCTCTCCTCTGCCTCCAGTCTTGCTTCCCCTGTGTCCACCACCCCTGGTTAGAAGGGGCTCCGGGCTCCCAGATAGTGCAGACTACCAGGATGGCTTGGAGTTGTCTGCAGAGGCCAGCTGAAGTCCTGTTCTGCTGGTGAGACACTGAATGTTCAGAATCAGAGCTGGAATATTAGGCATTAGACTCCTGTGATTTCCAACACAGGACACCCCCACCCCACCAGCCTTTAGGAATCCATTGGCAATTTCTCTATTTCCCAAAACCACACATGAATCATGCATTTGTACTGACTGGGGGGTTATTGAAATAGCTAGTGTTGAAAATGCTGATTTTCTCATGATCAACTGATTGGTAATGTAAAGGTCTTTGATTAAACCAAAGGGTTTAGTCGATTTGTTATTATTCATTATTATTTAATAGACAATTAGCTGTGTTACTTTGGGCATGTTACTCGGTTTCTCTGATTCCTCCGCTATAAATAGAGTTTGTCATTCACAGGGTCTTTGTGAGCTAGTATTTATAAAATGCTTGAAACAGTGCCAGGGACCTGGTAACTATCCATCGTTAGCTGTTTTGTTGTTAGAGTTCCTGCTTATGTCATGATCAGGTGGAATATTTTAAAGCATTGTGGAGAGAGTTGGTTATAAAGTGGACTTCTCATTTTGCAGATGAAAAAATAAGCCCAAAAAGATGAAGTGGGGAGGCCACGTGGTAAGGTGGGAAGAACACGGCCTTGGACTCAGGCAGAGCTAAGTTCAAATCCCGGCTCACCTGCTTCCTTGCTGGGTGACCTTGGGTGAACTGCTTTTCTTCTCTGACCCTATTTCCTCATCTGTAAAAGTGAAAGAGAACACGTTGTGCTTGGCAGATTAGGCATTCAAACAATGGTTTCCATGGCGACAATCATGATGTCACATCCATCTTCTTCTGACCTTTCTCTCCTTGCCTCCACTGCTGAGCTAGCGAGCACCGGAGCTCTGACTTGAGCCACGTCTTCTGCCCTCTGTCCCCTGCTTTTCCAGAGGTTTCCTCAAGACCCTATGAGAGCCTGAGCCAAGGCTCAGGAGGCATTCTGGGCTGCGTGACCAAGGCCCTGGTGCTTTCACTTCCTGTCTGTTAAAATGGAAAGTTTAAACTAGAAAGGTAAATACTTGAGTTAAAAACTACTTTTTTACTTGCTTTATCTTAGTTATGGATAGGAACTTAGAACCCTTTGGCTTGGGACACTTTAATCTGATCAATATAATCTGATCAATAACAGACATTTGAGAAGACGTTAAAGAGACCCTGTGAGAAGTTGATCCATAAAGTGAAACTGTCTCCTGCGAACTTATCTGTTGACAAATAAAGGTTTCTACTAAGCTTAGAGCTTGTTCCACGAGGAAAGGGCACACACTAGTAAGGTGTAGTGGTTAAGAGCTAGGCCCTAGAGTCAGAATGCTTGGGTTCGAATCCCAGCTCTGGCACCTTGGCCAAGTAGCTAACCTCTGTGCCTTGGAGGTCATCTGTAAAACAGGGATGACAACACTGCTGTGCATGGCTTTGTGTGGACTGCATGAGTTGACCAATGTAAACTGCTAAGAGCAGTTCCTGTGTCAAAAAGCACCAGCCTGTTACCGTCAACTCTGCATCATGCCCCTTATTCCCTGGAGTTTTGGTGGAAGACACTTGGAACCTGTTCTTGATGCCCAGGATAAAAGTCCATGTCTCCCTTGTTCTCAGCCACCTGGAAATAAAATCAGCCAAAGCCCAAATGAGAGCATCATCTGCAGTGCCCACCCTACTGTGCCCCAAACCTGCTCCTTCCTTCCCCTTTGCCTGCTGGCCCCACGGGACTGGGATCTTTAGTTCCCAGAGAAGCCCAAGGTTGGAATGGACCACCAAGGCCATCTCATCTGATGACTCTTTGGATACTGGGATCTGTTTGCTAACATCCCTTCAAAAGTGCCCTCCCGTCTCTCCTCAAGTGCCTCAGGAGCGGCAGGACTGTTCCCCACTTGTTCTGGGTCTGAAGCGGCTCGTAGTGTGAAAAGAGCCCCAGCATTAGACCCAACTGGACCTGGTTCAGACTAACTCTGGTGCGCACCAGCCCTCTAGCCACGGGTGACACTCAAAATATTTAACAACTGATGTGGTCCAGGAACTGACCAGTCAACTGTAGCTTTGGAACAGGATCAAAAAGCCCCCACTGTGCCTAGTATTATCCTTTTAGTTTTTGGCTCATGGGGTAGGAGTGGGGGTGGGGGATTAGGGTAGCAGCTAATTAGCAAGCAGGACAGAAATATCGGAATATTTTAACAGTTGGTACAGCCATACCTGTGAGGAACAGGTAGGTATCAGTCCTGGATATGACCAGATTCAAGTAACCTCTGTGCTCTGAGCCTCAGTTTCCTCATCTGTGAAATGGAGTCAAAATAGTACCTACTGTTGAGCTCTTTGAAGGGACACAATAAGTAACACCCCTCTCCCCTGCCAAGATTCAGAAGTAACTGAGAAGCACAAGTAAGGAAAAAGCATGAGCAGATAGGAAAGAAAATTTTACCTTTACTACCTGAAAGACATTAGGTTGAGATATTCGGCTTACATTCACAGGAGAGTGGGCTCCCAACGGAACCCAGGATTAGCCCCACTCACCTGAAGGTCACACTGAAGTCTCCAGCCTCACCTCTGTCATGCACTTAGGTTCCAGCCACGCCGGGCTTTTTTTGACCATTTTTAAACATGCCAGGTCTTCTGATAACCCCATGCCTTTGCCTGCTATTCTTTTGTCCTGGAATATTCTGTCTTCCTGCTCCGGCTGACAAATCCCTATTCATTTATTAGTACTTGGCTTACATGTCCCCTCCTCCAAAGCCTGACCTTGTGAATTTAAACTTAATGGATGTTCTGCTTAATGGGAGGGAAGGGAGGCAATAGGAAGCCAGCAGGGAATAACTGGATGGGATTCACTTTTGCAGGACACCAGACATCAGGAAGAACTTTCTCCAGGTTCAGATGGATCCAGCAAGAGCTTCACTTTGGCGCTCTGCATTTGCCAGTGGGAGGGGGAAGAGGGATGCACCTTTGAAGTGCTTTTCTTTCCCATCCAGTATGTTCAAACGCTTTTGGATTTCTGTTTCCTATGTGTGCCCAGTGTTTCTTGCTCCTCGATAAAATAAGTGCTGATCTATTTATTGGCACAGTGTTCACACTCCTGGGAGCGGGCGTGTTCCAGCCTTGTGCCACTGTTTGTAGTATCTCTGGTCGTGGAGTCGCTCAGGCCTGGAAATCCTGCCTCCCAGGGAGCGTCTTTCCCTTATGTGTAGGTCTGTAGGGAAGTTGCTGAAATTCAAGCACTTGACGGATGCAGAGTGGTTCACACCGTGCCTGGTACAGAGTCACCATTCAATCAGCAGTGATAGTGTGGTTATTACTACTGCATTACCATGGCTAATGCTTAGTCACTACAACACACGAACTCTTGGAACCTCAGTGGCTTACTACAATAAAGGTCCGTGTCTTGCTCATGTGACATCTGATGTGGGTCAGGCAGTCCTCCTCCAACTGGTAATGACACCACCACAGGGGAGAAGAGAAAGATGGAGGGGACACATCAGCCCTCACGTGCCTCTGCCAGGAAGTGACTCCTCGACCCTTTGGCTCATAGTCCGTTGGCTGGAAAGAGCCGAAGGGCATAAGCCCAGCTTGCAGGGAGGACGGGAATGAAGAGGAGCACTGGAGGTTTGGTAGTTCGTGCCATCTCTGCAACAATTATTTAGGTGGATAAAAATAGATTTGCCCTCTCACCTCATTTGAAAAAGGATTTGGGGATGAGACATGTATAGAAGACTCCTAAGAGGGGCTCAGTGGCATTTCTCAGCTTCACCCCAATCCTCAGTTTCCTCTTTTGGGAAATGGGGATAATTAGAGTACCTGACCTCATGGGGCTGTTTTGAGGTTTGGGTGATGAAAAATGACAGTACATAGGACCAGGCTGACCTATTATGGCTGTTCTGGGAAAGTTAGTTGGACCTGAGCTCAGCTCTGGTTGGCTCTGTGGGTCTGTAACGTCATTGAACATTTTGAACTTGGTACACACAAAAACCCTGAAATGTGGTTTGCAGTTCTCCCCTTTTCACCCTTCTGTAGCTGGTGTTTTGGATCCACTGATTTATGTTCAGCCAGCTGTGTCTGCCTGCTTTCTGGGGTGCCTGGCCCCGAGCTTATGCTCAGTAATTGTTTGGCAGATAAACACGGGGGTAGCATTTGAAGAATACACAGGCTTTAAGCAAGTAAGGAAGGAGCTGGTGGGGTCTCTGGACCCCTTTCAAAGGAGGCCACATGATATGTAGGAATCTGGGCCTCCTGTAATGTAGAGTAATGCTGGTCTCATTGCTCCTAGGCTTTAAGCAAGTAAGGAAGGAGCTGGTGGGGTCTCTGGACCCCTTTCAAAGGAGGCCACGTGATATGTAGGAATCTGGGCCTCCTGTAATGTAGAGTAATGCTGGTCTCATTGCTCCCGTCCCTGCCTCTGCCTTTCCATCTGTAAAATGGGAGATAGTAGAGCATGGTTATTAAGGGT
>NW_007728247.1:261604-262748 GCF_000696425.1 Galeopterus variegatus | reverse complement strand
GTCCCTGCCTCTGCCTTTCCATCTGTAAAATGGGAGATAGTAGAGCATGGTTATTAAGGGTAGAGATTCCAGAGTCAGATTGCCTTGGTTTAAATGTAGGTTCTAACTTTTGCCCATTGTATGTTTTTGGACAATTACATCATCTCTCTTGAGCCTCAGTTTTCCCATCCATGAAAAGGAAATACTAACAATACCTATCTCATGAGATTGTTTTGGGGACTCAGGGAGAAAATTTGCACAAAACATGAGCACTTTGTGTGTCCGACATGAATCCAGTAATGTTGGGTAATATTAAAGTGATGGGATGGGACAACATTAATATTCAACTTTGTACCCCACAAATATGTATAATAAAAAATAAAAAGTAAATAAAATGAGGGAGTATGTACTCTACACAATGCAATACTATTCAGCAACAGAAGAAAACAAACTATTAACACAAGCAACAATGTAGGTGAATCTCAAAAACTGTATACTGAGCAAAAGAAGCCAGATGCATATACTGCCACTTATATGAAACTCTCAAAAAGACAAAACTAATCTGTAATGGCAGAAAGCAGATAAGTGGTTGCCTAGGGTCTGGGATGGCTGCAAATGGGCATGGGGAGTTTTGGGGGTAATGGGAATGTTCTGTGTCTTGATTGTGGTGATGGTCCCATGGTGTGTCCATTTGTCAACACTCATGAACCTGAGCACTTAAAATTGGTGCTTTTATTGCATGTAAATTTTACCTCTAGTAACGCAGATTTTAAAATTAACAAACAAAAAAGACACACAGTGAGAGGGTCAGACTCAATGAGTTCTAGCTCTGATTCTAGGAAATCCTGCCAGGGATGGCCTTCTGCTCAACACCCCCTTCACTCCCTACCCCAGCCCCGGAGAGAGCCCCAGGCACTCGCACTCGCACATCCTCATCCCTTTCTCTGCCCTCGGGCCAGCCAGCTCTAGCTCTGTCCATAAGCCAGGATAAGGGTGTGGGCTGGAGCCGTATGAGGTCCCAGACGTGAGTGGGAGCCCCAGATATTAGCTCATCGTGGGCCGGGAGAACTGATGACCCCTCTGGCTGCTAGGGGCTGCTGACCGTGATTCACGAGTCAGCATGGGTGACAGCAGGGAAGTCAGCTGATAGTGACACGTCAGGGTC
>NW_007728247.1:256376-260993 GCF_000696425.1 Galeopterus variegatus | reverse complement strand
TGATTCACGAGTCAGCATGGGTGACAGCAGGGAAGTCAGCTGATAGTGACACGTCAGGGTCTGGCCCTCTTTTTCTGACCATAAACTAGCATGTTGGGAATAAGACTGATCCCCCTTTTAGGTAATCAGAACTTCCAGAGCCACCAAATTCCAGGACTGGGTATGGAGAGAAGCTGGAAAGGGGACAGGAATGATGTCCCAGCCTGTGCTAGGTGACTTATACAAATTCTTTTGCCTCCCACTGCAACGTTCTGGGTTTGAACTGCTGACGGTAGTAGTAGTCATTACAGCAGCTGGTATTCACTGAGAATTTACTCTGTGCAGCCGCTTCTGCCAGCACTTTACATTCATTGTCTCAGCTACCTGTCATGTAAGTACCATGATTAGCCCCATTTTGCTGATGAGAAAGCTAGGGCATAGAGAGGTTAAGTCACTTGCCCAAGGTCTCACGGCTAGGAGTGTTAGAGCTGGGACTCGAACCCAGACTGTCCGATATCAGAGCCTGCAAAAGACAGATGCCTGGTGTGTCCTGCCCCTCAGTGCACACAGAGCAAGTGACCAGAAACAGGGACCACTGTAAGCCCTTCCACGGAAGATCCAATGGTGGCAGTGGAGGCAGCTGGAGCGTGGGCTTTCCCTCACTTCTGCCTCCCATATCTTGCACAGTCACCCCTGATAAGGGAAACCCAAGTCACACCTGAAGCCCTAGCTCTAAGGACATCTAGTGTAGATTTAGCTCTTCCTGATCCTTCTGGAACAGATAGGCACATTAGAAGGAAAGTGGAATGGATGCTGAAGACCGTATCTACCCTGAGAGGCAAGATTGAGTTGGCAGGAGCCAAAGGCCATGGGGGCATGCACCAGGTATCAGGTGGGACCCCTGGATGACAAGTAGCAGAAACCAATGGAAGCCTGCTTCAGTGGGATTTAGCCCAAGACATATGGGGAATGTCTCATGGAATCCAAAGGTAACAATACATTCAGGAATGGCCTGGAACCAGGAAACTGTCAGGCTTTCCCTTCACCCCTGATCTCAGCCCAGCTCTGTGCATCTGCTTTGTCCGTCTCCTTCTCAGCAGATGGGGTTTTTCTGCTTCTCAGATCCACGCAGCAGGAAGCGTGGCCGCCACTGCAGGGCCAGCCCCGCAGAGCAACTGGCCGTCTGGCTGTCAGTCTCTTCCCCTTTCCCTGCACCAATTCCAAGTTCCTGGAGAAGAGATTTGGCTGAGCTTGGGTCAAGGTGCCCACCCGCATCCCTGCGGTCACAAGTGCGAGGGCCAGGGCAGCCGGGGATGTGTTGTGCAAACAGCAGCTGCCCATCCCCTTTCCCCACCCACCCCTGCCACTGGAGATGAGGTGGGCAGTTAAGATGATGGCAGGGATGGGGGGTGGTTGTCAGCCCATAGGCTAAGAACGGTCACCAAGATATATCCTACGTGCACATATTCACTCGTTGTGTTAACTGGTCTCATGGGGGCTCAGGAAGTTTTCAGATTGCTCCCACATGCAAAGACACCTTCAAGCTGTTGACACTGAGACACCAGATGAAGGGCTGCAGCTATTCATTGCCCCAGGCCCTCTAAGGCAACAGACTGAGCCTCTCTCTAGATGTACACCCACAGACTATGGTGACAATGGCCCTAGACAGTCTTTGTTTATTTCTGGACCTTTTCTCACTCAGATCCAATCTCTTGTAGAGTTTTGGCTCTTTGCTTGGCTCAATCCTGGCTTCTTGCCCTCTCGACTAATTGTCAGTCTGTGGTTTCTACAGTGTAAAATCTCTGTCCTCTCAATCAGGCTTTGACTAAGTTTGGCCCTGTGATCCTATAAAGCTTCTTCCTGAGTTTCCCCTGGAATACTACTGCCCACTGTCTCAAAACCCAACCTCCAGCTCTTGAGGGTCAGCAACCTGGCTGGGCCACTGTGAGATGCCTGTGTTGAGGACTTCAAGAGCATCACATGGGCTCTCATTTGTGGTTGTCCAAACTCTTGGGCTTTGGTTCAGCATTCTGTGAGTTTGGGCTCCACACCAACCCCTATGCCAGATGCCGGGACACAGAGACCCCATGAGGCTGTGCCTTAAGGAGACCACAGATATGGCAAAGGTTGAGCTCCAGCAGGCACTGGCCATGTTAGACATTGGGTAGCAACCAAGAGCCAGTGACAAGGAACCACTCTCCTGGGCCCAGACAGCCAAAGCATAACTCACCACAGCCCAGAATGTCAGAGATAATTCTGCTGCTGGCATAAGAAACTCAAAGATAAGAAGTCTTTGTGAGTGTGTCCTTCACGGGTACAATGAGGTATTCATGCTGTTCCCCTAGGAACTTGGGAAGCATTTTAGGCCCAAGAAAGGTCTGTACGTCATCATAATTGTGTAATATGGCTGCCCTCTCCACCCCACCCCTTGACATATCCTGGTCAAGCAAGATAACGTTCTGTTCATGCTGCTGCTGCTGCTGTGGTGGCAGCCACCATCAATCAAGCTTCCTTCAGTGGCCTTTGATTGAGACTTCCGAGGAGCTGGAAGCTGGGGTCACTTCCTTCTGATGCTCCCACCCCTCACCCTGAGCCACTGTGTAAAGTGATCAGCCAATTCCCCAAGCGCTTTGGGTGTAGACTCTACAGAAAGGCATCATGGTATCGGGGGAAGGACATGGACTTTGTAGTTTACCTGCCCTGAGTTTGAATCCCTTACCAGCTGCGAAGGCTTGGACAATTTTCTTGACCTCTCTGAACCTCGGTTTTTTGTTTTGTTTTGTTTTTGTTTAACGGGTAACATAAAACGTGTGGAAACAACTTTATTAAATGGATGTAAGCATTAAATGAAACAACATGTGTAAAGTACCAAGCATTTTGCTTAGAACTTAGTAGATACTTAATAAATATTGTGCCCAGCTCTAGGTTCTAAGCAAATTTGATGAAGTAAATGGACATGGTCTCCACCTTCAGGAAACGTGATCTTTAGTGATTAGACTCACCTATGTGAAACAACCTCATTCATCAATCAGGTAGTAAGATCTCCCCCCTAGGACATGCAGGCACTGTTAATCCCCGCTTTATATAAGGTTAGGAGACATGGGGAGGTTGCACGACTCATTCATGGGCACAGAGCTGGGAAGTAGTGGGGCTGGCACTTGAACCTGACCTTCTGGCTCCAGAGTTCATGATCTTACCACTTCACTCTGCAGCCTGCCCCATCTTACTGGGCTAGGTGAGCATGCGGAGTCACCAAGAGTCAGAAGGTAGTGGAAAGAGGTTGGATTTGGAGTCAGGCAGGTTAAAATCTTACTTCACAATGATGGTGACTGTAGGCAAGTCGCTTCATCTTCTCACTTGCAAAATGGCACCAATAATAACTCCAGCCTCCAGAGTTCTTGTGTAGATCCAGCTAAATCCATTGGTTCAGCAAGTGTTTGTCAAAAGCCTCCTATGTGCTGAGCACTGTCCTAGGTGCTAGGGATAAAGCCTTGAACAAGACCGTGATCTGATCTCGAGTGGATCCCTGCCTTGCTGTCTAATGAGAGTCAATCTCATTGGAAGTACTTTCCAAACAGAGGTTTGTCATTGGTATTAAGCAAGTGAAAGTGCCTGCAGCTCTACAGGGACTTAATAAAAACAAAACCACACAATAATAATAGCAATAACAATGAACATGTATTAAGCGTTTTCCCTGTGCTAGTCACTATTAAAGCTTTTGCATGGATTTTCTCAGTAATCCCCTCAAAACCTTGAATGTAGGCATCGTAACTGGTCCCCATTTCACACACAAGAAAAATGAGGCCCAGAAAGGGTGTTAATTAACAATTAGTTGAGCGGTGGAGCTGGTTCTCAAGCCTGGAAGGTCTGCCTTCAGAGCCCCTGGTCCTGAGTGTCCCACCATATGGCTTCCACTACATCTTGCTGTAGCCTCTGGTTACTTGTAGCTCGGTAACATAGCTAGAAACATCTGGAAGTCTTGTAAAGCGCTTTATCATTAACCATGGGGGATTTAGCCCACAAATCCCTATCTCTGCTCTTGCTCTTGCACCTACCTTAGGCATAAGGACGGACACTGGGCTGCAGCTGGGGAGCAGAGCACCCCAGCAATGGCTGGCAAGGCCCCCAGCCCCCTGGCACTTACCTCACTGCTGGCCTTGACATCACTACTGGCCAAGCCAAGAGCCTGGGTTGTGTCCTGAATCTAAAAGCCTGACCATAGGCTTTAATGGAGCTCTATCTTTCTGAGAACTTCCTGAGCATTACCTCACTTGTCCTCTATCAACTTCCCCAGAAACACTGGCTGGCAGCCTCATCCCAGATTTATAGATTGTGGAGCCAGAGGTGCCAGAAAGAGGAAGTGACTTTTTCTAGGCCACCCTGTAAAGTTGGGTGCGGAGATGCCCCACACACCCAGGTTTCCTGAATCCCAGTCCCAAGATGTCATCTCAAGCCTTAGTGGCCAAAGAACACAAGTAATTGAGTGAGGGACAGACAGGAAGCCTATGCTCCTGACTCTTACTCTAAGCCTCTTTCACCTGCATGGTGTTGCATTCATTCTTTCACTAAAAAGATAGTCACTGATCACCTACTATGTGCCAGGAGCTGGGCAAGGCACTAGGGATACTGAGAGGGATG
>NW_007728247.1:238693-255430 GCF_000696425.1 Galeopterus variegatus | reverse complement strand
ATCAGTCAAAGCGGATGTCTAATGGCACCAGAATAAGACAACCCAACACAGCCACCTCGCAGTAGGTTCACTTGGGCCAGCGGGATGAGAAATAGTCAAGGTATGCACTTAAAATGAGAGCCACTATTATGATGATTATTCTTTGTTTTAGACAATGTCATTTTCTAAGAGCATTAGACTAGGTGACTTCTAGAGTGTGGATGTGCTGTGATTCCAAGGGCAATTATTACATATCCAGGGGTACAGATGCAGCCTGTGCACCACCCTCATGAGCCATCTAAGCCTTTACCATCATCAGCCACATCATGGTCATTAGTAGTCGTAGTATGGAAAGCATTCATTATCTATGAACTGCTGTCTATGTTTAGGGCACACTATTAAGCATTACCAACGTTCACAATAGCCCTATAGGGTAGTTTTATCACGCTCATTTTGTAGAGGAAGAAAGGAGAAACTGAGGCTCAAAGAGATAGTATAACTTTCCCAAGGTCACTCAGGGAAAGGAAGAGAAGAGCTTCCAATTACTTTCAACACACCTCAGCACAGTTAAAATGGATGCTGCTTCACATGCCTCTGAGCAAGCACATGCAGTAAATTCAAGATCTTCTCTCCCACTCAAGAAAGTAGATTGGATGGTAAGGCAGTGAGAGTGATGTCATTAAAGGGATAACCTTGAACCCACTCTAATTTATTAAAAGAGGAAGTGTTTGTACAAACATCAGGACTCATGGTGACTGCTGGCTTGAAAGTTCCCAAACACGTAGTAGTAGGACCTCAGTCCCCATCAGTTTCATCTCCAATTATTTTGGAGGGTCCCCTAAAGGTGCTCCACGTCTGCCCACAAAATAGGCTGTCAGCTGGAACCGTGTGTGGGTACCAGTCCCCCTCTTCCTCGCCCACAGTCTCTGCCTCCCACTTGTCTATGTCCATCATCCACCTGCCTGCTTCGAGTCAACTCCCTACCCAATCAGGGCCGTGCTTTTGCCCCCAGGCCACGAAGCAGCAAATTCACTCACTCATTCATTCATTCATTCATTCGCTCATTCATTCATTCAACTAACATTTATTGAGGATCTACTTTGTGTCAGGCACTATTCTCTGGTGTGGGGAGAAGATGGTGAACAAAACTGATAGGTCCCTGCTCTGTGTAGCTGATGTTCTGGTTGGGGGAGTGGGGAACAGAGAGTTGACAAATGGGCAGCTGGATAAATGAACAAGAAAAATTCAGGTAGAGATAAGAACGATAAAGAAAATAAATAAGACCACCTGGGTGGAGAAGTGCTAGATAGGGCGGGAGAGCCTCATCCCACATTTCCTCCACCCACCTTTGAGCTCACTGGCACCTTCGATGTCAGTTCCCCAGGCATCAGACATCACCCCACCTGCATCTCTCTTCTCCTGCTGAGGGCTTCCTCTGGTGCCACAGGGGTGTGCTCCAGCTACACACAGGGCTTGACCATCCTCCAGGGCAACCTCCAGGGCAACCTTCAACCAAACAGCCAGTGGATAAATACCACAGTTCCTCCACCTCTTGGTGGGACAATTCTGGGGCATGTTCTACACAATACTTTAGAGGTCACCAGCAGCACTGAGCCTCAGTTTTCCTCAGTGGTAACCAACTCAGTAACACCCTGTTAGCACGTCCATCTCTGTCACACTTTCCTGACCCCCCTCCCCATTAAGTTTCCTGGGATCACCTTGTAAATAAGCCACCTGTACCAAGTCTCTTTCCATGTCTGTTTGCAGGAAACCCAAACCGAGNTATGGTCAAAGTGAGCCTCACTGAGAAAGTGACGTTTGAGCTGAGACCAAAATTATGTGAAGTAACCAAAATGCGAAGGTCTGGAGGGGAGGGCTTTGCAGTGAGGGAGAGAAGTGGGAGCTCCAGCCCTAAGGCAGGAAGGAACTGGCACGTCCAGGGACCAGAGAGAGCTGGTGTAGCCACAGCACAGGGAGCAAAGGGGGCATGGTGGGAGATGCAGCTGGACAGGCAGACGATTCAACTTCATTCTGAGTTTAATAGAAGCATTTAAGCAGGGGAGGGACCTCATCTGATTTACGTTTTTGGAAGATCCTCTGGGTGCTTTGTTGAGAATGGGTTGTAGTAGTAAGAGGAGAAGCTGGGGAACCACTTAAGAGGCTAGTTCAGCTGTATCCAAAGTCCCACAGTTGCTCTTCGATAGTTCCACTGGAAGCCAGCCTGTGGCTCACTCGGGAGAGTGTGGTGCTGATGACACCAAGGCCACGGGTTCGGATCCTGGATGGGGATGGCCCGGTTAGCTCACTGGGTGAGCGTGGTGCTGACATAACCAAAATGCGAAGGTCTGGAGGGGAGGGCTTTGCAGTGAGGGAGAGAAGTGGGAGCTCCAGCCCTAAGGCAGGAAGGAGCTGGCACGTCCGGGGACCAGAGAGAGCTGGTGTAGCCACAGCACAGGGAGCAAAGGGGGCGTGGTGGGAGATGCAGCTGGACAGGCAGACGATTCAACTTCATTCTGAGTTTAATAGAAGCATTTAAGCAGGGGAGGGACCTCATCTGATTTACGTTTTTGGAAGATCCTCTGGGTGCTTTGTTGAGAATGGGTTGTAGTAGTAAGAGGAGAAGCTGGGGAACCACTTAAGAGGCTAGTTCAGCTGTATCCAAAGTCCCACAGTTGCTCTTCGATAGTTCCACTGGAAGCCGGCCTGTGGCTCACTCGGGAGAGTGTGGTACTGATGACACCAAGGCCACGGGTTCGGATCCTGTATGGGGATGGCCCGGTTAGCTCACTGGGTGAGCGTGGTGCTGACAACACCAAGCCAAGGATTAGCCTGTGGCTCACTCGGGAGAGTGTGGTGCTGATGACACCAAGGCCACGGGTTCGGATCCTGGATGGGGATGGCCCGGTTAGCTCACTGGGTGAGCGTGGTGCTGACAACACCAAGCCAAGGATTAAGATCCCATTACCGGTCACCTTTAAAAAAAAAAAAATAGTTCCACCGGATTTTTCCTCTAACACCCTCCTCTCCTTTGAGGTGTCATCCAGACGAGGAGACCAGGCAAGTCCAGATGCCACTCTGTCCCTTTTGATCTTCTGTTTTCCTAACCATGCCCTTCCCTGCACCCTTCCCCCTGCAAAACATAAGCTCCCAGACATGAAAATGAAGACTGATGCAGGTGCATCTGGGGGTGGGGGGGTGGCAGGTTAGGAGATGTGAGCTGTATCACCAACAGCAAGAACAAAATGCCCCATTGTACTGGCAACTTGACAGCAGCTACTTTTCCAAGTCCTGTGTCACCTGCTCTGCTATTACGGCTGCCCATATGTGGCCATGTGATAGCAAATGCCACATCTTGTGGGCATGACACTCTGAGGTCAACATGGACACAGAATTCAGAACCCCTCTAAGTGCCCCAGAAGAATCCACATAGAACTATTAGTGAGAAATTAGACTTTATTGAATATTTTATAGGAAACATGGAGATGAGAGCTCCCACGGCGGCACACCTCACATGTTCCTGTTTTCTACAAGTCCCTCTCCTAGGACAAGGCAGAAGTGAAGATGAGGCACATGCCAGGAAGGGGCTGGAGCAAGCAGGGCCTTTGATGTCATGCTCAGGAGAACTTTTTCATATTTAGGGAATCATGCTAAAAATAAGACTCAAACTACACAGCAGAGGACAGGGCTGAAATGACTAAGGTCAGATTAAAGCAGCGTCAGACTAAATGTTGACTACATGTATTAGTTTCCTAGGGATGCTTTGACACATTGCCACCCACTTAGTGGCTTAAAACAACAAAGATTTATTAGATAATCCAACCATTTTGGAGATCAGAATTCTAAAATGGGTGGGCAGGGCTGGTTCCTCTGAAGGCTCCAGTGGCGAATTCGTTTCCTCATCTTATCTGTTTTCTGGAGGCCACCTGCAGTCCTCGGCTCCTGGCCCCTTCCTCACCTCACTCCGACCTCTGCTTCTGTTGTCTCCTTCTCTGACTCTGACCCTCCTGCCTCCTCCTTCTTACGAAAACCCTTGTGATTGCATCAGACCCACTCAGGAATCCAAGAGAATGTCCTCATCTCGAGGTCTTTAGCTTAATCACATCTGCAAAGTCCCATTGGCGTGTAAGGTACCATATTTACAGGTTCTGAGAATTAAGACGTGGACATCTTTAGCAGAGACATGGGGGCATGGTTCATCCGACAAACTAAATGGGTTTTAGATGTCAAGATTGGAACCTAAGTTTTGTGCTGAGCTTCCTAAGAAATAGTTACATTCTATTTTATGGCCCCAGGTGGCATCTCAGCACTAGCCAGATAGTCCAGGTTGCAGGCAAAAGAGCAGGATGGCTCTGTGCACTGTGTCCCCACTCCTGAGAAACCAAGGCACGTTCTACTGGCATCACTCTCAAAAGCAGCAAGAAAGCTGATGTACTGGGAAGAGCCCCCTGGGCCTGGGTTCTAATTTCTGCACATAACAGATGTTTGACAAATGCTTGTCCCTACCTCGTCTCAATACCTGCCTCCTCGCTGGGGTCAGGGGTTCTGACCTTACCCTTGTTTCCCTCTCTTGTAGCATTTCTAGCAATATATCAAAATTTACTTTTGTTTGTCTCCCTCACTTGACTGAGTTCTCTGGGGCAACGTGGCTGTCACTTACTGGGCATTTAATACATTAAAAAAATAAAAATCACATTGAGCTCTTGCTATTCATGAGACACTACACTAACAGCTTTGCATGGATTATCATATTGAATCCTACCACAAATCCTATTAGGTAAGTAGTCTTACTATTCCCCAGTTTATTAAAAACAAAACAAACAAAAAACACTGAGGCACAGAGAGGTTAAGTAACTTGCCTAAGATCACCCAGCTAGGAAAAGGCCGAGCCTACATTGAACTTTGGTCTTCTCACTTGGAGTTTATTCTCTTAAGCCAGTGACCTAGACTGGAAGGGTGAATGGATGGGCAGGCAGGGAATGGGCTGGCAAGCAGGGGAATATGGTTAAGTAGCACTGGATTAAGGGCTGGCAGATGTAGGTTTCTTCCCTGCTTCGCCACTCCTTGCTGGGTGACTTGGGCAGGCTGCCTCCCCTCTCTGGGCCTCAGTTTCTACAGATACAACATGAGGGGCTTGCACAGCAAGGAGCGGGTTTGCTCTGACACTAGTCTTCTGTGTTTGTAAGGCTGGTAGCCTGTCTGGCCAACCCACCTTGCTTTGCTTTGACCTTAGAATATGCCCACAAGACGTGGCATTTGCTGTCACATGGCCATGTATGGTCCACAGCACCAGGACCAGGTTCCCGAGGCCCCTTCACGTGGCGCGTCCTACAGCTCTTCTATCCCCAGGGCCTCCAGCAAGCATCCAGGCAGCAGCCAGCAGCCACAAGCATGTGCTGTTTCTGCGGTTTCTGCTTAGAACAGTTTCCTGTTTCAACCTGCCAGTTCCTTAAAAGCATTAGGCTGAGATTTTGCCGAACGACTCCACTCTATTTTCATAAAGGGGTGGAGGGGCTCCTCCTGGGAGCCAAGCCCAGAGCAGAAATTCCACATGAATTAAGGGTATAGAGAGCTTAGATATCGTCCCCTAGAAAAAAAAATACTCTGGCTGGGGATGACTTTCAGAGAATAGGGAGAGTTCCTCTACCAGCCAGATTCTTGAGCCCAACTTGCCTAAGAGGCTGCTTTGCTTCCCTTCTCTGAGCCTCAGTTTCCCCATCTGTTCCATGAGGGGCTGGATGCTCCCTCTAGGCTCTAGGCTCCCCGGATCTCTGCTCAGTGTAATTGTGTGGCTAGTAGTAGCCAACCCATGTGTACAACTTCCTGTGTGATTCTAAGCACTAATTATAAATGTCAATCTTCTTGATTATGTGGGCACTCTTACAGTCCCCATTTTATAGGTGGGAAACAGAAGAAGGTGAGGTTGACTGATTAGACCATGGTCACATCACGGGTGAGTGGCCGCAGTCTGGTTCCAGAGCCCACACTGCTGGCTCTCTCAAAATCAGACATTTCTGGGAGCAGAAAGCTTCATGTTAAGCAGAGCACAGTAGATTTGGTCTCGCAGGGCCAGGTTTGAGTCCTGGATCCACCATCGGGGTGACCTTGCAGAAGTCAATCAATTCCTTGGAGCCTCAGTTTCCTCATCAATGAAATGGGGCTGATTGGACCCATACTACTAATTCCCTGAGTTGTTCGTGGGGAAATTAAGGTGATGATTATTTATGAAGAAACTTGGGACCAAGACAAGTGTTCTCCTACCAGAGGCTTTTATTATTATTCCCATAGAAGCCTGGTCTCCACATCCCCTACTCCCACCACAAGTTCTGGTCTGTTTCTACTAGGGAGGGACTCCAAAAGGAAGGACCCATTGGAATCCTGACAGATCCAACGCCCCCTCCCTGGCCTGGAGGTGGGGTGGGTGGGGCTGCTTCCCAGCCAGCTGTGCAGAGTGGACAGCCCTCGTGAGGGCCGGCGCTTACCCCCACCCTGTGAGTCGGTGTGCAGGCATCTGTGTGCGGGTGGAGCCCTGTGGGAAAGCAGCCTTGGCTGCTAACTCCAGACTGCTATCCATCTGCCTTCTTGGCACCACCTGAATATCTCAAACTTCTCCAATTTAATCTACCCAAACACAACTGTCCATTTTCCCTCTTAAAACCTGCTCTTCCCCGGGTCTTCCCCATCCTTCTACCCAGGCTGCCCAAGCTGAAACCCTCCAGCCCTCTTTTTCCTTCACAGCCCATCTCCAGGCCATGTGCAAATTAAGTCGACTCTGACTCTATATCTCCAAAATATTTCCCTACTCTGCCCTCTCTGTTGCTACCACCATCACGGGCCCGGTGAGAGATGGTGGTGGCCACCATTGTCATTTATGTGACCTACCCCAGCAGCCCCCACCAGCCTCCCCATGTGCACCTTGCTCCTGCCTCCCTAAAGTCAATATTGACACACACGGAGGCATCCTTCTGAGAAAACTCTTCATGTCAGCCCCCGGCTTAAAACCTTCCAGGGCTTCCAACTGGACAAAGATCAAACTCCCTATATGGAGGTGCTCGGCTGTCTGGCCTCACCTTATGCCCACACCCTCTTGCCCTTTCGCTCCTGCCACACCGGCCTCCTTTCTATTTGTCCAGCAAGCCAAGCTCCTCCCCACCCCAGGACCTTTGCTCGATCCTCTGCCCAGCCCGGGATGCTCGGGCCTCAGTGGTGCTGGGTTGGCCCTTTGTCATCACTCAGCTTCCAGTTCACAGGCTACATCTGTGACAGACTTTCCCTGCCACCCCATCTCAATTCATTCCCTGCTCCCCAGTCACTCCTTCCAACACCTGTTTTGGGGTTGTTGTTGTTTTTTAGAGTATTTCCCATCATCTGACATCATCATGTCTGTTTGTTTGCCCGTTTGCCTTCTGCCCCCTTCATTAGAATGATGAGGAAGGCTGAGACACGTGCGCGTTGTCACAGCTGTATCCACAGTGTACCACCAGCGGGGTGGGGGTGGGATCTGGCACACAAAAATCACTCCAATAATTTGTTGAATAGATCCATAAACTGGCAGCATGACCTGGAATGAGTTAACTCTCTGGACTTCCGAAGGAGAAAGGAAGGTTGTACCAAAGGACTCTCCTGATTCTGACGTTTTATGAATCTCTGGACTCACAAGTTCCCATGGGCATGGATGGATGCATGGATGGACAGACAAACAGACGGATGGATAATTTCTGGGGGTTTTATTGAAGCCACCCAGGTCAGAGGAAGTATCAGAAGGGAGATGGAGGCAAGGGAGGGGGCACATAACTCCAGTCTGAGTGAGAGAGGGGCACGATCCTCTCCTTCCTCTCCCACCCACCCCACAGGCCACCTTTCGCCGTGGCTGCCCCAGAGGGGGTGGCAGAGCAGCGGCCAGCCCGCCAAGAGCTCCACCCGGGAGATAAAAGGAGCCAAAGGAATGTGCTGGCAAGGCCGGCGTCCCTGTCTCTCAGGGGTGTAAATGGCTTTCCTGCTCCCACAGGTTCAAAGAGCACTTCATTTCACAGCAAAAGAACAGCTAATGAGAAACAGATTCTCTGGCTCCGGCCACAGCTCCGAGAGCTTAGGAAGCAAAGGAAAGCCCCCAAGCACCCGGACGTGAACGTCTGCACTGGAGCCCTTTCCTCCCCCTCTCTCTGGGGCCACAGAGCTGTCTCGAGGCAGGGGAGAGGCATTGCTGAGGGGTGGGGCGGGGGCAAGAGCAGAGACCCTTGGGTGGTTGAGAGGGGCCTGGGAAGGGGGCTTCTCGTGTGGGCCTCCCAGTCATGCTGAGTTCTTCTCAGACCTGGAGGCCACACCAGGCAACACCTAATAAGAAGAACAACAGCTTCCTTGTGCTGGGGGCTGCCAAGGTGCCAGCGTGGGGTCACACAGCAGGAGGGCCAGTGGCTTTGAGGCCATGAAATCTGGTTTGTGGACTCCGGTCTTCAGTTTCTCAGCTGAGCACCAACATTGCTGTCCATCTTGCAGTGAGAATCACACCAGACTGAGGTTTGGAAGACAAGACCTGTGTTCCAGCTGGGCATGTGACCTCGGACAAGCCAGGCTGAGCTGATGAGCCTCAGATAACAAAAAAGACTGCATTCAGATTCGGATTCCTCTTCCCACTTCATGGGGGGTGCTTGGCAAGTCACCTGGCATCTCAAGCATCTGCTTTCTCGTTTGTAACCAGCACCGACAGTATCAACCTTGTGGGCATGTGATGAGGATCAAATGAGAAGAGACACTAACTAATTGCACTTAGTAGGTGCTTGAGGACAGAGATGGGGCCTGGTTTGCCCAAAAGCCATAAAAGGAAGAGGGCGATCTGTGATCAAACCAGAAGACAAACCTCGGCTAGATCCACGGCCAAGGAATATAGTAAAGGTAAATAGTGGATTGAGAGTGACGTCCCATGCTCTGTCCCTTAAATAGTTAAAACCAGGACTTAAACTGAGAAGGCTGGACTCTAGAAGGTGTGCTAAGTCACTAAGCCATTCTTCAAAGTTTCTCCTGCAGCTTCTCCCCTCTCCTCTGGGTGTCTGCCTGCCTCCTGAGTCCAGTTTGCAGTGGGCCTAAAGTGCCCAAGCCCGATGGTCAACTACCCCTTTGCCCCCCAGCCCCCCCAGGGTGTTAGAACAAACATTTCCTGAACACTTATTATACGCTTGGCATTTCGGATACAACAATAAACAGGACAGCAAAAAAATAATAAATAACACTGTCCTCAGGGAGCTTATATTCTGGTGGGATGGTGGGGATGAAAATGAACAAGTGGGCAAATAAGATACTAAACATCAAGTCACAGTTTCACTGGAATTCGTTTATCAAGGGTTAGTAAGATACTTACCTGTGGGCCTGCAAGAAGTCTGATTCTTGCTTCATTCATTGTAATATTTAACACCAACTCTGTGCCAAGCATTACGCTAGGAACTGAGAGTAAAATGATGAATAACACATGTGTTTTACCTTTGATGACGTCCTATTCTAGCAGGAGAAACAGACACATTAAATAATTTTAATATATGGTGCTAAAAACTGTTTTAGAGGAATTTTCCCCACTCACCCCAGTACCTCAAAGAGGGAACAAGGAAAAAACCATGGTAAGCCTGAGAGAGGTTTCACAGGGAAGGTGACATCTGAGCTGGTCCTTGAAAGATGAGGATGATTTCATCAGACAGAAATGGAAGTAGAGTTTCTGGAGAGAAGAGCAGACACAGAAGCAAGAATATGCGGAGCATGTTTGGGAGCACGGAGTAGTCGTTCCTATGCAGGGGAAGAACAGGTGGGACGCAGAGGAGACCTGGGCCAGAGAGTATGACAGGAACTCTGGGTACCATCAGGGGAGTCACAGGGAGTCTTAGGAGATCTCTAAGGCCTGACCTAATCACACGTACATTTTTCCCACCTATCTTCCTGTTCATTGATCCTTCTTTCAGCTGTGTCTAAATGAATGTTAAACCTATCTTTAGGGTACTTAAAATGAGTTATTTCTTGTTTCAGTTCTAGAATTTCCAGTTGATTTTTTGGCAGTTTTGCTTCTTTGTGGAAATTTTCCATCTTTTCTTTTATCTCCTTGAACCTATTAATCAGTCTGTGGCTGACACCAATATATGGATCACCAGCGTATCTGTTTATATTGTCTACTTTTTCTTTGTTTTATTTTGTTTTACTCGTTTGGTCTTGTCTCATAGTATGTTTGGCTGCCTCTGGATAAGGTGCCAACCTCAGGTTCCATCAGTGACCACCCCTTGCTCAAAAACTCAGTCTAGAGTCTTTTTCTTGGCAGAGCATTGAGGGCAGGGCAGTGTTGCTTAAGGGGCATGGTGGACAGAGTAGACACCACGACCGACTTATTTGGTGGGGTAGATCTAGGGTGATACTGATAGAGGGGGCAGGGCAGCTAGGAGGGGTTTAGAAAGGGATGTGGCAGAATGTGGGGGACAAGGGCATGGACTCCCCAGCCTGGACCCCCTGTAGTAATTGCCCACCAGCCAGTCTGGGAGTAGTAGAGCCCCAGTCACTTTCCACTCTACCCTGCTCCAGCTGGGAAAGACATCCTGGCTGCGTAAACTAACCTTATGAGTTCATTCCAAGAAGGCCAAAGACTCTGGCAGGAAACAACACAAGCTAGTCGCCTCAGATCTCTGTCTGGGCTTGACGTGATTGGATCAGAAATAACTACAGAGAGGCTTATTATTAAGCATTTGAATCCACGTAGATGCACATGTGCTTAATGCACAAACAGGAAGGTTTAGGTTGAAGCTGCCAGAGGGGTGAGGCCATTCAGGCCTCTGTGCGGAAACTGAGACCAAAGCTTCGGTTTCAAGTCAGGTCCCAAGTGGAGGGTGTTTGACAGACCTTGTCAGTCAGATTCCAAAAGTCTGTCTCCACAGCCAAGAATCTGTCACCTCTGTCCCCCTCTTCAGCTTGACTGTTCTTGAGAGTTGGAGGTAGCTCAGAAATTGCTGTTCTCACGTGCAGAGTGAGCCATCTCTGCAAGAGTTTGTCCTGCCAGCTTGCCCAAGTGTGATATCCCCCTTAACCCCCCCCCCCACTGTCACCCCCCAAAATAAAGAGCTACCTCAGAGGCTGGGACTGCCACACCTGGTCCCACTCCTTGCTGGGCAGGTGTAGCCGACAACTTTCAGAGGCAGAATTCCTCATAGCACAGGCACAGCCTTTGTGCTCAGGGTGGTCTGGCTGCCCCAGATCTCCTCTGCTGGGGCCTCATTCAGATGAGAGATGCATGATGTCAGGTACTGGCCTCCCAAAGGCTGAGGGCTTCCAGCCTTCATCTGCCCAGGAGCCTCAAGGGATCACACAGCAGGTCTCTCTTCTCACTGAGTCTGGCATGAGATCTACCTTAGCTCCAGAGTAGACAGGACTATAGCATTCAGGGCTCAGGGGTAGGATCTAGCTGAGTTCACTTTCTGGTCTGCTGCATACCAGCTCTGTGGCCTTAAGCAAGCTGCTTAACCTCAGTTTCTTCATGTGGAAAGTGGAGATAGTTGTCTCGTAGAGTTTTATCAGGATTAAATGAGTTGATGTATATAAATTTCTTAGAACCGTGCCTAGGACCTAGGACCTAAAGAGGAGTCAGTAAGTAATAGCAGCAGAGGTAAATGGGGAGTTAGTGTTTACTGGGTACAAAGTTTCAGTTTGGTGAGATGAAAAAATTCTGGGGATGGATGCTGGTGATGGTTACACAACAATGTGAATGTACTTAATACCACTGAACTGTACACTAGAAATGGCCAAATTAGTAAATTTTACACTGGATGTATGTTACTTTATTTTTTAAAAAGTAACAGCTATTATTATTAGAGTGAGCAGGACTGAGCCATGTTGGAACCTAAAACAGCATGGGCTCTAAAGTATTTTAAGCGGATAGGTTTTTTTTCTTGGCAAACATCTCTCTGAGTTTCCTTTTTCCCCATGGTTATTTGATATTTTGAATCTTGGTTATGGAGCAAGGTAACATTATTTACACAAATGTAAAGTTGTTTTCTAGCCAGCCTGAAGCTGCAGACTTGCAGACTTGCACGCACCATCCAGACCCTGAGATATCAGCAAAGACGGAAGCAGAAACTAGACAAAAGCCTTGGCAAGAATTTGCACCTGGAACCTCACTTGTCCTCCTCCCTCCTGCTTTTCGTTTCCCAAGTTCCATTCCCTCAATCCCCTCTTTAAAAACCCCTCAGTAAACCTGAGGCTTTGAGATGGCTTTAGTCTTCCCACTCTACTTCAGGTTTACCAGAGAGGTGGGTTAGTCCAGCTTCTCTCAAGGTCACCAGGATTCCTGAATAAAAGCTGACTTCCATTTTCACCAACATTTGACTTTTGAGTGGTTTGATTTTGAAAGGGGTGGCAGCCGGACCTGTATGCTGGGTATTATTGTTATTATTTTTATTTTATTACTGGCTGCCTTCAGCTCTTCATGAGGCTCTAGGGTAAAAGTGGCATCTTTGCCAGCTGGAAGGAGGAATGGCCTCCTCCATCAGTATAGAGTTCAAGTTCCACGTTGAGCTCCAGCAGCTTTTTCCACGCAAGAGAATTTACAGTCCTCAAGAGATTCCACCATGAACCTGGTTGCCTGGGGAGCCCTCTGAATTGCAATTAGATGCACAGATGTGTGCCCGGTTTCAGAGAGACAACGTCACACAGAAACATGCCCCAGGAGGCAGATGGAAGGGATGAGGGGGACTTTCGTATTTGGAGATGGGTGTTCCAAGTGCCCCAGGTAAGACCCTGAAGGAAATCAGATGGGACGGGGCGGGGTGACCAAACATGGACTCCTCGCACTGTGCAGGTCTCCCTTCAGGCTCCACCCTTTTGCAGTAGCCTTTTTCTCCTCTGATCTTCTCCAAAACCTCCTGAGCGCTCCCTTGCCCTGAGGCTCAGCTGGCAGCCGTGACCTGCAGCGGGTCTCCCAGCTTCTCCAGCCCACTCTGGGCCTGTACTCTGCACTGAGAGTCAAAGCCTCAATGCATTACCTAGTTCTTGCTCAGCTGTTGTTCACCAGTCATTTCGTGTGTCAGGTATGTCTCTTCCTTAAAGGTGGGAGCTGGGGCTTTTCTTCTCCACACTTCCCTCCTGCACACTGCCCCTCGCTGTGCAGACCACACGTTCACTGTTTTAAATGATGGCATGTGATGAACTTTCGGAAACAAACATATAAGAAATTTCACATCAGCAAGTCCCAAAGTGTGTTCCAGGACACATCAGTTCCATAAGATGTCAAATGTCTAATACATTTGGGAACCCTGAGCTACATAAAGCTTAACAGGTTTATTTATTACAGGACATATTAGAGACTATGACATGCTAATAATTATTGTAGTAGTTGTATTAGTCCATTTCTGTTGCTTATAACAGAGTACCTGAAACTGGATAACTTATAAAGGAATGAAATTTATTTCTTACAATTTCAGAGGTTAGGAGGTCCAAAGTCCAGGGAACACATTTGGTGAGACCCTTCTTCTTGGTGGCGACTCTCTACAGTAATGCAGGGTGTCCTATCGTGAGAGAGTGGTCTGAGCAAGAGAGAGCTGAGTTCCTCACTTGCCCTCCTTATAAAGCTGTCAGAACCACACTCGTTAATCCATGAATGGATCAGTCCATTCACGAGGGCACAGTCCTCCCAATCTCATCACCTCTTAGAGGCCCTACCTTTCAAATACCATAATCTGACTTCCCACCCTCTGAGCACTGTTACAATGGGGGTCAAGCTTCACTGAGGTTTGGGGAGACATTCAATCCACAACAGTAGTGTTTGGGGCTAGCTCTTACCATTCAATAACGCAACATTGGTAACTTAAACTTGGACATGGTGGGAACATTTCTATCATAAAAATCCACAAACAATACAGATCTGCAGTTTTGTTTTTGTTTGTTCAGAGAGCTGGTTTACCAGCATGTTACTGAATACCACTTCAAGAAGAAACTATGGCATGCAGGCTTTCCTAATGTATATGATCATAAAATTCCTTAATCATCTCATGGGAAGCATCTTGGGGAAAGTAGTATCCACAGAACATACTTTGGTGAAAGTTATCCTATACAAAGATTCTTGGGGCCGGCCCGGTGGCGCACTGGAGAGTGCACTGCTTGGGAGCGCGGTGGCACTCCCGCTGAGGGTTCGGATCCCATGTGGAGACCGGTTCCCGGCCGGCCCGGTGGCGCACTGGAGAGTGCACTGCTTGGGAGCGCGGTGGAGCTCCCGCTGAGGGTTCGGATCCCATGTGGAGACCGGTTCCCGCTCACTGGCTGAGCAAGGTGCAGGCGCAACACCAAGGGTTGCGATCCCGTTGCTGGTCCCTGGTACGGGCGCGACACTGAGGGTTGCGATCCCGTTACCAGTCAGTAAAAAAGACAAAAAGGAAAAAAAAAAGATTCTTGAACTAAATGCCAAGGGAGATGAGTAGGAAGTACTTATATTAATTAAGCATCTACCATGTGCCCAGCATGATGCTGAGTGCTTTATGTACATCACCTCGATTAGTTCTCACAACAACACCAAAAGAGGTGTAAATATTATGCACATGTTACAAATGAGGAAACAAAGATCAGAGAATTTTTCCAACTTCTTACAGCCAGGAGGTAGCAGCACAAAGCCCATCTCAGTCAGAGATTATAATGTCTAGTGGGGTGGTGTTTGCAGTAAGATTTAGGTAATAGTTTTAGAAGAGTTTGTTAAACTATTAGTAAACAGGTCAGGAGCTCTACTCAGAATCTAGTCATCTAGAGTTGCCAAAGACACTTCTAGAAAAGGACAGAAAAGTTATTAAAAGTCTCAGCTGGTCCATGGTCCTCAGTCTTCCTCCTACTTGTCAGCTGCCATGGGCTGAAATTCCAGAATATGCCAGATTTCTGAATCTCCTGGGTACTTTAAAAAAATGCCAGTGCCTGAACTTTACCCACTCCCCAAGGCAATTCTAACCTGCAGCTAGGATTGAGCACCCTGAAAATGATCTGGAAGAGCCCTGAGAGACCAGCCAGACAAAGTCTCATTTTACAGATCAGGAAACTGAGGCTCACAGAGGAGAAGTGACCTGTCCGTAGTCACACAACAGTCAGTTGCAAAATAAAACTAGATTCTGTGTCTCTTCGCTCCTGAACAATGACCTTTCCACTTAACATGAAGGGTCTTCAGGCCTCACTGCCTAAAAAGAGATGATTTCAGCTGAAATCCAAACCCATGTTGGATAACTGAGTCTTGGCTACTTTCCCCCCAAGGAAAAGCAAAACTTACCAACTGAGGGCATTTGGGGAAAGAAGCTCTTCCTTTCATGGAGACCATTATCCTGAGCTGCATACAAAATCAAGTCACATTATTCTTTCTCTGTTCTCTGTGCTCATCTTGGAAGAATCCTCTTTCCTAGTCTCAAATAACTGGGTTACTGGGAAGGTCATCCTGAAGGGATTTGTCCAGCAGCTTTTTATTTTCTGTGGTATTGTTTTCTTTGATGTTGATGCAGATTTTGGAGCTCTATGGAATATCTATTTACTGGGATGTGTTGTCAGATCTGAATGGAGGCTCAGCCCAGATGGGCAAGGAGGGTAAAAATGATCCTAAGACAGGGCCAGGCTGATCTCCAAAACCAAGCTGGAGCCCACTGAAGGCTTTCATGAGAAGCAAAGCAAGACCTTGAATGTGTTCCTTCAGAGCTTGGAGACACTGGGAGCAGGACATTTTTAAAATTTGGGTAAAGCTTCAAACCCATAAAATATTTTCTATAAAGTACACAGTGTTTGTTCTTGAGCGTTTAACTTTATGGAGCATCCTTGAAGGTGATTGGAATACAGAAATTATCTGGTGACTGTATGAGTTAATCTGATGTACAGAATTATTGACCATAAGTCAGTTAAATGTTGGAAGTGCTCTGTTTCCGTGGCTGGTTTTGATTTTAGAATAACTCATTCATTCATCCATTACTGAGCATCTGCTCTGGGTTGGGGGATATAGTGATGGACCAAAAATTAAAAATAAAAAATAGAAAGATGGTGTCTCCACTCATGAAACTTGGGGAAGGGAACAGGGAGAGCCACATAATGTGAAAGGGAACAAACAAATGAATAAGAAACTCTAGTGCAGGCACATGTCGTGAAGGAAGTGAGCAGGCGGAAGTGAGGGAGGCCAACCCAGGGGAAGAAACTTTGATATGAGGGTCACAGAAACTCTCTGGACTGCAGATAAAACAAGGAAAAGGACATTCCGGGCAGAGGAAACGGTGTGTGCGAAGGCTCAGAAATAGGACAAAGTGTGACTCAAGGAACTCAAAGAAGGTCACTGGGGCAGAAGCCAAGTGAGAAAAGGGCAAAGGGAAAGCGGTGACATTGGGTAGATCAGCAGAGGTGCAGGCCTGCAGGCCCTGTTATTCCCAGTGCAGTGGGAAGCCACCAAAGGGTTTTAAGCAGACAAGCCATGCCAGAATTTCTGGGAACTACATCAGCACCCCAAATCACGTGGCCTTGTAAGCTACGGAGCTCACCAGCTATCCCCTCTCAGCCTGACCGTAAGGATCCAAACCACCTGTGCTGCAGTGAATTATTTTCCCTGTCATTAATTACTTAACTCAGTCACTCAGTCAGTTCCTGCTCACCTGTGAGGGATTGTCCTAGACCCTGGAGATACGGTGAGCAAAACATACTAGAGAAGTCCCAAGGAGCTTTTACCTAGTGGGGGAGACCAACAATAAAAACGGATCATATAATTTGAAATTGCGATGAGTTCTATGCCGAGAATAAAACAGT
>NW_007728247.1:232318-238594 GCF_000696425.1 Galeopterus variegatus | reverse complement strand
CAATAAAAACGGATCATATAATTTGAAATTGCGATGAGTTCTATGCCGAGAATAAAACAGTAATTTATGAAGAGTGCCTGGGGAGGTAGGGAGAGGAAGAAGCCACATTAGGTCAGACAGTCAGGGTAGGCTTCTCTGAGGAGCTGACATTTGAGCTAAAACCTAAATGACAAGATGCTCTGGTCATGGGAAAACTAGAGAGTGCTCCTGGCAGAGAAAGGACAAAGGAAGCCTTGACTAAGGAGTCAAGGTGAAATCCTTCCCGAAGCTCAGCGGCAGAGATGGGTTTAATACGAGTGAGGTTGTTAGACGAGGATTAGAAAGCCAGAAAGACCAGGAAGTCAGGTGGGAGCCCATGTGACCACAGTTGCATCACCAGGCCAGGGTCAGTCCTGGAAAGGCGAGGCAGGTGGCCAAGTTGAGGTTAGGAAGAGCAGGCATCAGATACCCCATGAGGATCCAGCAAGTCTTGTCCTGTCACTCCATCTTCACCTGCCCCTGGCCTACAGACTAACTCCTGGAAGCAAGCATTTCCAAGAAGATGTTCAAACTTGGTGTTATTCAAAATATGCAAATTCTAACAAAATTAGATGAGAAATTCATTCTGCTCAATTGGGTTGGCTGGCAAAGATGAAAATGATGGGTGATACCCAGGAGAGTTGAATAAGCCTCTTGGCTTGCAAGGAATTGAGATTCCTTCAAGTGATAGCAAGTTAATGAAAGGGGAAGAGTATGGCAGTTATGCTGAGGACCGTTGCACAGGAATCCAAAAAGGAGAGCATGAAAGGCCTTAGGAGAAGCAGGAACGCTGAAGAATCTTGCTTCTCCACTAACACAATTACTGTGTGCCTGCTCCTCTCTCTGCCTCTTACAGCAAGCTCCTCTTTCTTACTTCCTACTCTTTCTCCTCCACTGATTAGGTACCTGAACCTTTTCAGCCACCCTTTAGTTAATGAACTTTCAGACCTATTTCCCACTGTGAACTGATGCATTCTTTCCTTGTTCCCGAAGCAAATTCCCAAGAGAACAAATCTGATGGGCCCAGATCATCTCCTCGGCCAAGTCATTAGCTTTATCCTTGGGCCAGATGTCCACTCCTCATCCAATGAGTTGTAACAGAACTCAGCAGTGGAGCATGAAAATTCTGGCCACCCAGTTATCAAGAGCTGGGTAGGGTGACCCAGCTCAGGAACTCATCCCAGTTTGATCCAATGAGTTGTAACAGAACTCAGCAGTGGAGCATGAAAATCCTGGCCACCCAGTTATCAAGAGCTGGGTAGGGTGACCCAGCTCAGGAACTCATCCCAGTTTGCCCAGGACTTTCCTAGATTTAAAACTGAAAGTCCCTTGTTTGAGGACACCCTCTTTCCAAGTTCTGGGCAAACTGGGACAGTTAATGTTCCCATGGCTGTGGGTGGGACCATTCTGTTCAGAGCTCTGGATGGACAAGTAGAGTGATGGACATCTTTGGCATGTCACTGTGAGCCAGGATATGGAGAGATCAGTATTTTCATTCTCTGATGGTGAGCAAAAATTGTCATAGCTTTTTTGGAGGTGGAGGTGGGGGGCAGAATCTGAAAATCTGTATGAAAGGTAAAAAATATGTATATTCTTTGACTTAAAAACACTTTGATAATTTATGCAAAATAATCAGTCCAGGGTACAAAGATTCATATGCAAAGTCATACATTGAAGCATTATTTGTAAAAGTAAAATAATGGATATAATCTCAATAACTACTAGTAGAAGCTTTATGAAATAAACCAATATATATCCAATGGAATACTCTTCAATCATTAAAATTAATAATATAGTTTTCTAGCTATCACTATGGAACTTTTTCATGAGATAGTCTTAATAGAAAAAGCAGGTGATTGAATGGTCCTTATAGAATGTCGCATTTATGTAAAAGGAAAAGTAGAAAAGGGGTATTGAAAAAGTTGTGGAAATATCCCCCTAGTGGGATTGCAGGTGATACTCATTTTTAAACTGTTTTAGTTTTTCTGAATGTTTTGTACTGAGTGATTATTATTTTCATGTTTGGAATTTTTTTAAAGAGACATAGAAAAAATCCTGGCCCAACAAGCCTGATGAAATAATGTTTTCATTCAAAAAATGTTTTTATTTTCCAATTTTGTTCTGGTTCATTAATTTTGGGACACACAGATTCACGTTCTAACTCATCCATTTGGGTTTGGTTTTGTTTAAAAACAAAAACAACTTTGACTCTATTTGAATTGCATTTATAGAAAATTAATATTGGGGTTTGGTTCTGGATTCAGCCAGTTGAGTGGTTGGTTCCTATTCCCAGTTCATGGTTTGGTGCAGTTCAAGTCATTCCTCAGTATTCTCACAGTAACCTCGAATAATTGGAACAAAAGCAGAGACAAATTTGGAGCCGGAATTATCCAGAAAATTACTGTCTTTGTCATCCTGGGAGGACCTGCAAGAGGCCATTTTTTCCAGGGCACAGAACGAAGCCACGGGTAGGACATTTCCAGAGGCCCCATTGGTCCTGACCACAACGTGGCCAGTGCCATGCTGCCCTGGGACCTCGGCTTCTCTATATGCCTAACCTCTGTTTGCTGCCACAAGACAGGAGCTGGCTCCTTCCCATCACTGCCCTGCAGGGCACTTCTTTCTTCCATGCCAGGCCTGCACAGTTTCCCACAGTTTGATCTGGGCTACACAAACTGCAGTAAAAATCCTTTGGTGTGGAGTAATCATTGGGAAAACCTGCCCACACCAGGAAGTGGTGACCAGTGACCAGAGCTCCTCACCAACAGAGCATGCATCTTGCTCCTTTACAGAGGTGTTTAAGATGCGCCTCCAGCTGTGTGGAGCACTTGGTTCTCGGAAGGAGACACAGAGGTGAGCAGGAGGAGGCCAGTGTGATAAAGGCCAGAAGGACCCCGGAGTTCCTGCCTCAGACAAGCTGCTTCTGTGAAGTGGGCTGGGGCAGCCCTCTCCCCAAGCCACCAGACAGGGTCCCCAAGGAGCCCTGGGAAGACTATGCTCCTTGATGCTTTCCTAGAGACCATCTAAGTTTCAACAGGGAGAGGATGTTTAGAACTGTGCCTTTCTTGGGAAGGTGTCTTCGACTGTGCCTCAGTTTCCTTATTTGTAAGTGAGCAGAGGAGAAGGGCACCTCCCTCACAGTGTTGGTGTGAGCATTCAGTGAGATAACTTTCTGCAATTGCCTGCTTAGCGCCTGCCACCACAGCAGTGGTAAAGGCCACCTGGCATGCAGGTGAGAAGGGGCTGTATTGTCTGTGCCAGTGATAAGTGCTGTTCACCATCCTGCACCTGGCCACACCACTACCTGCCGCAGATATGCATGCCACTCCGTAAGTGACAGATGGTGCTCTTTTATCATTAGATGGGATTAACAATGATATATGATTGGCTCTCATTCATGTACAATTATAATCCAGTTTTCAGCTGTCATATCATAGATGGGGAGACTCTGAGCTGATCATCTAGTGGCTCTGAACTTTAATTTCTATTCGTGCTGCAAAGCCCTGGCAAGTGTTCTCTGACATTCTCTCCTAATTCTCACACTGGCCCCATGAGGTAGACACAATTGTACCCATTTTACAGATGAGACAGAGGCTCAGGCTGGTGAAGTGACCAGCCCAGGGGCATTTATGTAAATGAGACACTGTGTCTCCAAGCCCTTCCCCTATTGCTTGCTGTGGTGCCCAGGGCTCAAGGCATTGTCTCCAAGATCATCAGGAGACAACAGACCAAATTATTGCCACTTGGAGGTAATTGGTACAGAGAGGAGAAAGGAGAAACACTGCTCTTTCAGGCCAGGCTCTCCCCCTGTTGTTTCATCAGATACTATTATTCCTAATTCATGGGAAAAGATAGCAAGTCTCAGGAAGATAAAGTTTACTAGAGGGTCACAGACAAATAAGAGGCAGAGCCAGAAAGTAAATCCTGGTCATCTTGAGACTAATGCCCTGCCTCTCCCCGTCATCACAGCGGCCCTGTGCAATGGGAGACTCGACAGCATGGCTGGCTGGGGAGGGGGTGAAGATTCTGAGCGCCTGCGCAAGGGCTGTTTGGGAACAGGAATGCTGCGGCCTACGCTTCTCAGAATCACTGGTGGTTCCAAGCTGAGGTCTGGGGTGAAAGAGATGACTAAAGTTTCCTCCACATGGCCTGGGTTTTTCCTGACTTACATGAACACAAGTCCCTAATCAGTTGTGTGGCAAGTGCCCACGGCCCCTGGGGAGACTAAGAAATGTGTCCACATCGCTGATGGATGCTCTCAGCTTGTGCCATTTGAGATAGTCTGGGACTGGGAATTTTTATGCATTTTTTTATTCATTCATTACCAATCATGGGTTTTTATCAACATCATTACTATCATCATCACCATCATCATTATCATTATTATCACTAAAAAGATTGAAGTGATATATGTTCATGTTAAAAATTCCAAAGATACTGAAGGAGGACAGCAAAGAGTGAAAGTGACCGAAGGAGCTCTTCTTCAAGGGAGAGAGAGGACTCACATGTGGGGAGAGGAAACAGGAAGCAGCAGGAGGGAGACAGTCTCTGGCGGAATTGAGGGAGGGAGCCAGGGAGAAATGCCCAGCCCTCCTGGCAATGACAAGGGCCAGGGAAGAAGGTGAAGGGGCCAGCAGGGTTGAGGTGGATTTGGGGACAGAGAAGAGGAGAAGGAGCAGGCCTGGAATAGAAAGCAGGTCTCTATGGGAAAAGAGGCAAAAGAAGACAGTGAGATGCAGGAAAAAGTGACTGGTTAGGAACCAAAGACAACCTCTGCTGCACCAAGGAGCTCTAAGCCAATTTGATGAAAGTCAATCTGCTGCAGATTCATTCCTTCTAAGTCCCCCTTCTCAGGTCTTCCATCTCCCCCTCAGCCACCTCCTTTCTTCTCCCCAGTCTTCCCTTTTCTACCACTTGATCTGCTCTTTCTGCCTGAAGAACTCCCTTTAACATTTCCTTTAGTGCAGATCTGCTGGCAGTGAATTATCTCAGCTTTTGTGGATGTATAAAGTCTTCATTTTTTCTTTAATTTTTAAAGATATTTCTGTGGGGTACAGAATTCTAACTTGGCCATTTTCTACTCCAGCCATTTAAATACACTTCCCATTGTCTTCTGGCCTACATGGTTTCTGACAAGAAGTCTGCTGTCATTCTTGGTTTTGTTTCTCTGTGTTTAAGGCGTCTTTTCCTCTGGCTGCTTTTTAAATTTCTTCTTTTTTCCCGGTTTTCTTCAATTTGATTGTAAGTTGCTCAGGATGGTTTTCTTTATGGTTTTTTGTTATTGTTATTATTTGAGGTTCACTGAGCTTCTTGGGTATAAAATTTCCATCAAATTTGGAAAAAATTGATTAATATTTTCAAAATTGTTCTGTACTACCCTCTCTTCTTCTGGAACTTCAATGACACATGTGTTAGACTGCTTAATGGTTCCCATACTTCTCTAAGGCACTGTTTGTTTTCTTTTTCTTTTTCATGCTTTATATTAGATAGATTCTTTTGCTACAACTTCAAGTTCAGTAATCTTTCCTTCAGCAGTTCATATAATCTGCTGTTAATCCCATTTAATGTATTTTTTTATTTCAGGTATTTTGTTTTTTATCTCTAGAGTTTCCATGTGCATCTTCAGCTTCTTTCTTCATAACAGTTATGTTTTGCTTTATACTTTTATATATAAAGAAATATATATATGTGACTTATTTCTAATAGCTTTATAATGGTTCTTATCTGCTAATTCAACAACCTCTATCATTTCTAGATCTGATTCTTTTGATTTATTTTTCTCCTGGTTATGGGTCATATTTTCCTACTTCTTTTCATACCTGGTAATTTTTTACTAGATACTGGATATTGTGAGCTTTATGTTGTTGGGTGCTAAATTTTGTTGTGTGTATTTCAAGAGTATTAGATTTTGTTCTGATGAGCAGTTACATAACTTTGGATCAGTTTCATCTTTTAGGGGGTTTCTTTTAAGCTTTGTTATGACGTATCCAAAGCAGCTTTTATTTGGGGACTAATTTAGAGTCATTACTAAAGTGTGATGCTTCTGAGGACTATACCCAATGCCTTTGAATTACCAGATTTCTCTTCTCTGGCTATTGGAAATACAAACTGTTCCCATCCTTGTGTAAGCCCCGAGAATTGTTTGGCCTACTGCTTTCCAAACCCCCACCCCCAGCCCCAAGTCATGGAGTTTCCTCTCATGCATGCTCAGATCATTTTTCAGCCAAAGACTCAAGGGTACCTCTCTGAAGATCTTGA